>NW_006413469.1:0-6753 GCF_000296735.1 Chrysochloris asiatica | reverse complement strand
ACCAGTAGAGTAGGCCTTCAAAATAAGCTTGCTAAATAAATGAAAATAAAACAAGGATTTTCCTACTTAAATGCAGAGCTACCCTGTTGTTGTTATTAAGTGCTGTTGAATCGGTTCTGGCGCTTAGTGACCCTGTGTAGGGTTTTCAAAGAGCAGTTGGTGGGTTTGAACCGCTGATCTTATAGTCATCAGTACAGTACTTATCCTACAGCACCACACCAGGACTTCCTAAAAAGAAAAAAATAAGATTCAAAATACAAAATCATGTAATAGCACAACTAGTAAAGAGAATAACAGAGAGAAATTTTCATTTTGGATACAATATGTACTATTGACCAGAAAGCAAAACACCAAGAGAGAGAGAAGATCAGAAAAAAAAAAAAAAAAGAAGAAAGAAGAAAACAGATCAATAATTTCATGTGTATTTAGATCAGGGAAATTAAGCCTGGTATTTATTAGGGTTACTAATTATAAAACTGCTTGCAGAGCAAGCATTTAGACATAGGAAGAGAATAGGAAAAGAATCAAATTGAGAGAGAAGAATTTAAAACACAGACTATAACAGGGTTAACTAATAAGTAGTCAGTTCTGCGTGAGGAGAGACCAGTGGTGAGTCCTCTCCCAACAATCAACAATATGGATGAATTGTTTTATTATTTTGTTTTACATTTTCACAAATTTTCCTTGATTGTTTTTGGTGTGATTATTTTACTCAGGCTCAGTTACTGCTGGATACAGTCCAGGATCTGAGAAAAAGATTCTTGGAGATGAGGAAAGATGGCCTCAAACTCTCATTCACAGATCTCTATCTTACCATCTGGTCACCAATGTGAACGGGCTTTAGATCATTTAAACAGAAGGTAGCTGTATAATTAGTGGCACAAACATACTTTGGAGTCATACACAACGTCAGCCACTGTCCTGTTCTCTTAACCTGAAGGTCCACAATTTAAAAGTGAATAGACCACACCAGAGCTTCATTCAGGGGATCTCTTTTGGATCCTTTAAGATCATCCTTTAAGATCATAAATATCTCTGATATTTAATTGTTGTTAAGTGCCGTCGAGTCAGTTCCGACCCATAGAGATGCTGTATAGGATTTCCAAGGAGCCAACCTTGCGGTTCAAACTGAACTTGCAGTCCAGTTCATTTTCCTGCCTCGTCACAGTATAGTAATAAAGCAGAGATGTTCAGGAAGTTCCAGGATCAATGGCAAACTCATGCTTTAAAAACCAACATCACTGGGTTGTTATGAAATGGATACGAAATGGAAGCTAGTAGCAATGATAGTGTTGATACATGACAGAGTGACATAATCTATCAGCTATTACTAGGTAACAATCTGGAAATATTGTGAAGTGGAAGTTGGTAGTATTATTCACTGTTGCTGTTGTTGTTGTTGGTTGCCATCAGTCAGGTCAAGTCAGACTGTTGGTGAACCAATGTACAATAGAATGAAATACTGCCTGGTTCTGAGCCATCCTCACGATCATTGGTATATTTGACTCCATTACTATGGCTGTTGTGCCAATCGACCTCACTGAGGGGTTCTCTCATTTTCATTGGCCCTCTACTTTACCAATCAGAATGTCTTTTTCTAGTGATTTGTTCTTTACTAATGATAAGTCCAAAGGAAGTGAGGCAAAATCTCACCATCTTCATGTCTAAAGAGTATTCTGGTTGTATTTTTTCTAAGACAGATTTGTTCATTCTTTTAGTAGCCCACAATACATTCAATATTCTTCATCAGCACTGTTACATAAAAGTCAAACAAGACACTCAAGAATAAGCATTTATTTTTTGTTCAGGCATCTGCAAATCAATTCAGATTGTGCTAATCTAAACTGGTCTCTGCTGGACTTTCTCAGGCTGTGAGTAGTTTCATGTCTACTCCATCATTCTTATTCTCCTGGGACCAACAGACCCAGGAAAAGGATGGATGGGTAGAAGGACCACAGTTTTGTCAGAAATGCAAGAGGAAGGCCAACAACCCAAGCACATCTTAACCTTCCTATCATTTATCCTACTCACAAAACAAGTCAAATGACCAAGCCCAAAATCTAGAGTTAAAATATTCTAATCCCATCCATCATGAGACCATGAGAAATAAGTGATATAAAGAACTACTTCAGGAGAGCAGAGACTTGGAACCAACAGCCTCTGTGATGACCTGAATATCCAAGGTTATACAGGAGAAGGGGAGTCCCTAGGTGATAAGAACATTTAAGAACTTGGCTACTAACCAAAAGATTGGCAGTTTGAATCCACTCGTACGTGCCTGGGTTCTATTTCCAAAGCATCACAGCCACTGAACACCCTATAGGGTGCACTTGTACTCTGAAACACATGGGGTCCACATGAGTTGGAATAGACTTGATAGCAACTCATTTGGTTTGGGTTGGCTTTTGAACAGGAGACGTAGCACATGTCAGCCAAATGTTAGCTTGTCAGCTATTTTACCTTCAACTTCAAAAAACTGTTTTCTAATAAAGTCTCTTATTATCTTATTCTACCCCGTAAGTTTTTCCCAAAAGTCTTTCTCTATCAAACATGTATTACTAATATTGTACTTGACAGTTTTTTAAAAAAATTAGATCCCAAATCTAAAAGAATGTAAACCAGTAGAGGGGTGATATTGAAGTGTCTCCTCATTATCCAGGATAGTAGCGAAACTCAGTGTACTACTGTTATTCTTCTTATTGGAATAGTATTTAGATTTGGATTGTATTCTAGGGAGCTGTCCAAGTTAGAGGTCAGTGAAATTTATGATTCATCAGGGTGTGCCACATTGAGCCACAAGAGATTGGGAGAAAGAGAAGCGCATGTAAACTCACAATAATTTTAATGAGTCCTAGATATTTCTAGAGATTGTCTTATTTCTGTTCTCCTTTTCTCCATAGGGGAAGAAAGTTTTCCTAGCAAACACATAGAGAGACATATACCACTTCAACGAAAACCAAGGAAACCACAAAGATGGGAATTAATTGACACCATGGACTCTGATGTTGTTGTTGCTGTTAAGTGCCTTCAAGTCATTTACGACTCACAGTGACCCTATATAGAGCTCTAATTTAGTCAGCCAAATTTGTTAATTGTTGGGGAGATAAAATAAGACAGTGCATTTAGACAAGGGCTTGAACTCACCAATAGAAAGGAAAACCTAACATTGTCAGCTGGCCCAATGGATGTATCCAAATGCCAAACAATAGCATCCCCCAATGGACCCCAGGAGAAATGCTGATTTAAAGTATTCAGCCTAATGTACAATCTGGACAAGATGATGTGATTCTCAGCTTACTGACAACATATTGAAAATGTAACCACATATAGTCGTGTGTGTATGGGGAGGGGGATGTGGGGGGGTAAGGATATATATATGGTGGTGGTGGTATGCTGTGGAGTCGGTTCCAACTCATAAAGATCTTGCACAGGATTACTGAGGCTGTAAATCTTTATGAGAGCAGAAACCTTCATCTTTCTCCTGGGGAATGGCTGGAAGTTTCAAACCAATGATGTTGACCTTAGCTGCCTGACTCATACCCCCTATGCTACCAGACTCCTTAATGATATATACGTTGTTGTTGTTGTTGTTGTTATGTGCCGTGGAGTCGGTTCCAACGCATAGCGATCCTGTACAGGGTTTCCGAGGCTATAAATCTTTACGGGAGCAGAAAGCCTCTTCTTTCTCCCGCGGAACAGCTGATAGTTTCGAACTGCTGACCTTGCGGTTCACAGCCCGATTCATAACCACTATGCTACCAGAGCTCCTTAATGATATATATATATATATATTTCAAAAATGTGTGGAAAAATTTCATTATCTTTAAATTCCATTTCCCATGAACTTTTGGAATCTCTGGTGGTGTGTGTGTGTGTGTGTGTGTGTGAAGTACTAGTGTGGTACTGTAGGATTAAGCACTGGGCTACTGACTACAAGGTCAGAGGTTCAAACTCACCAGCTGCTCCTTAGAAACCTTATACAGAGTGTGAGTTGGAACTGACTTGACAACACATAACTATATATATATGTATTATTGTTAAGTATACAGGGTTTCTGAGGAGTGGATAGTGAGTTTGAACCACCGACCTTACAGTTCAAACCAACCTTGCAGTGCCACATCAGTGGTATATATATTATATGTATATATTTACCACTCATCTGTCAATTTGTCATACTATGGTAACTTGCTATAATACTGGAAGCTATACCACCAGTATTCTAAATACCAATAGGATCACCCATGGCAAACAGGTATCAGTGGACCTTCCAAACTAAGACAGACTAGGAAGAAGGCAAGGAGGATCACTTCTGAAAGGTTAGTCACCACCAAAAAATTTATGAGTAGCAGTAGAACATTTTTTGATAGTGTCAGAATATGAGTCCCTCAGGTTGGAAGGCACACAAAATACAACTAGGGAAGAGATGCCTCCACAAACTGGAATTAATCTTAAAAGTGTAAATGGAGCAAACCATCCAAGACCTTCATTTGCTAAGAGGCACAATTCAAAATGAGAAGAAACCATTGCAAACCATTAATAATCTGAATGTGGAATGTATGAAGTACAAATCTAGAAAAAATAAAAATCATCAAAAACTGAATGAAAGATGTACAACCTAGGCATTAGTGAGCTGAGAGGGCAGGTATTGGCCATTTTGAATTAAAAAAATAATATGGATTATTGTGCCAGGAATGCTAAATGGTGTGGAATTCATCATCAAAAAGAGAATCTCAAGGGAGGTGGGGCTTGATGGTGGATGGGGTAGGGGTGCAGTGAAGTTAGCCATCAGAAGTACCACAGGTACTTTTACCAGGTAAAGAGGGTTCAGGGCAGAGCTCCAAAACTCTGAACCACATATCTAGGAATATTTTAAAAGTTTCATAGTTAGTGGAACTTTTAGCAGGAGTAAGAAATCACGTACTTTTTAATCTGCCGGGCTCAGCAGCCTGGAGTCGAAAACTTGGGTGAGACCAAACTGCAATACCAAGCTGGGGAACAGACCCACCTTGGAATAATGCCACGGGAATCTTGGAACAAAGGTAGACAATACGCTTTGTCGGTTTTGCTTTGTTCTGATTTTTTCTTTTTCTTTTTTTCTTTTTGGTGTCTGTACATTGGTGCTCCACTATTTATGCACATCCATTCTAATGACTACAGGGGGAGGCTGAGCAAGTGGACACACTCCACCCGCACCACTGGAGGATTCTTCTGCCACGCATGTGTCCAGATACACTCAGCCCAAGAGCCAGCCCTGAACTATTTTTGAATAGCAAAAGGCCAGAACAAAGGGTGAGGAGAGGGGAAGAGAGTTTAAAAAACAAAACAGGCTGAAAATTAAATTAAATCCTGAGGTACACCACAACAACCAACAGTGGCATCATGAAATTTATCAGGCGGCTTTGAAGGCAAGAAGTTGAAAGAGGACATAAAAGTCATATTCATATTAGGCTACAGATTTTTTTCTTCTTCTTCTCTCCCTCCTCTCTCTTTTCTGTGATTATAGACTTCAGTATCCAATTTAGTTTATTGTTGTTGTTTTGTTTTGCTTTTTTTCCTTTTTTCTTTCTTGTTTTTTTTTTTGCTGGTGCTGTTTTATGCTCCCCCTTTTACCTTTGGTTGACTCTTTCTCCATATATATTACCAAAAAAGAGTCAGCAACTGCTGCCATATAGTCAAGCTACAATCATACTCTATAAAACACCAAAACCCAGGTAAGAACTAATACCAACTGCCATACACCAGAGAGGCAGACAATACCTGTGAAAGTTACTCTGAGTCAAGCAATAAGAAGAGTGAAAAGGGAACCCAACATCCTGATCACATCTACCTGGAGGCAATCAGAAAGCATAAAAAATACCAAAATACATACTCAGTTAAGTATGAAGGCCACAGATAAACATTAAACATGTCCAAGAAGCAAAACCAGATGACCATAACAGCTCATGTCCAGAAACAAGATAAAACTTCTGAGACAAATGACATAGAGGTAGACCTGGACTCCATTCTGGAAGGAGGGCAGGCCTTGGAAATGTCTGAGAAGGAATTCAGAAAAAAATGATTATAAAATGTTTCAAAACACTTTACAACGGAGTTGAGAAAAATAAGGAAGAAGTCAGGAAAGTGCTACACAAACAATCAAATAAGATAGATACAGCATTGGAAACAATTCAAACCCTACAGAAAGTGGTCCAAATGATCAATAATAGAATATCAGAAATAGACAATACACTGAAAGGGCAAAGGAGTAGATTAGAAGAGATGGAAGGTAGAACTAGTGAGCTGGAAGACAAATCTCTCAATACCACTAAGATAGAAGAGGAAACAGAAAAAAGGATTTTAAGAATCTGAAGAAGGTCTAAAATTCAAGATGGACAACATGAAGAAGAATAACTTAAGAATTATCAGCATTCCAGAACAAGAAGAATCACACAAGGCCACAGAGGAAATAGTTGAAGAATTGCTGTAAGAAAATTTCCCTAACATCCTGAAAAGTGAAAAGATAAACATTCAAGAAGCTCAATGAACCCCAGGAAGGATAGATCCCAAAAGAAAATAACCAAGACATATCATAATCAAGCTCTCCAAAATCAAAGATAAGGACAGAATTCCGAAAGCAGCATTACATAAAAAGGCAAGCAAGTCAGATTAAGCTTGGATCTCTTAGCAGAAGCCATGCAAGCAAGAAGGCAATGGGGAGACATATATAAAACCCTGAAAGAAAAAAAAATTCCCAACGAAGAATCTTTTATCCAG
>NW_006413468.1:5426-5958 GCF_000296735.1 Chrysochloris asiatica | reverse complement strand
AAGGAATTGGCAAAGAACAAGGCACCAGGAATTTATGGAATACAAATTGAAATCTTTCAAGAAAGTGAGGCAACACAGGAGGCACTCACTCATCTATGCCAAGAAATTTGGAAGCCAACTATCTGGCCGACTGATTGGAAGAGGTCCATATTGTGCACATTCTAAAGAGAGGTGACCCAATGGAATGTGGAAATCATCGGACAATCTCTTTGATATCTCATGTGAATAAAGTTTTGCTAAAGGTAATACAGAAATGGCTACAATCATACATTGACAGAGAACTTGAGAGGTCAAGCCAGATTCAGAAGAGGCTGTGGAACAAGGGATATCATTGCTGATGTCCCATGGATCTTGGCTGAAAGCAGAGAATATCAGAAAGATGTTTACATGTCCTTTATTGACTACGCAAAGGCTTTCAATTGTGTGGACAACATTGGAAAGTATGAGTATTCTGGAACACTTAACTGTGCTCATGAGGAATCTGTACCTGGACAAAGAAGCAGTTGTTCGAACAGAACATGGGAACCCTGAA
>NW_006413468.1:1617-2511 GCF_000296735.1 Chrysochloris asiatica | reverse complement strand
GATTCTACCTTCCCCCACACCCTCTGAAGCTAAGCTCCCTCTTGAAAACTTGTAAGTCAGTCACTTTGTGCCTTTATAGCCTTCCAATTTTGGGTAGCCAATGTCTAAATTGTCCATCCCTATCAACCCTGTGTACCGAGGGGTTGGGAATGATCCTCCCTCTTTTGAGCTACTACATCCATAAGTATAGGTCAAGTTCATCATATTATAGGGGATTACTCTATTTTTCCTCTTCTTTCTTCCTCTGGTCGAGTTCTGATCATCCAGTCATTGAAGCCAGGTTAAATGGATGCTATCTGCAAGTATGGATGTTCTTGTGCATCTCCCCTCACTTAATATCAGATGGACACTTCACTCTCTGCTCCAGTCCTCTATGGCCTTGTCCCTGTCCTGGTTCCAGGAGTCCCCAGGTCTCACCACACTGCTGGCCAACCAGGTTTCAATCTAGGTGGACAGGAGTCTGTTGAACGTGGTTGGACTTAGCTCACAACTTCATTGCTGTTTTTTCCCCCACTTCCCCTTATCCGTAGAACAACGTGGTCACCAGCAAGACCACATGCCTACTTATGTATTTCCCTTGAGTCTTAGTCTTGGAAGGGGGTTATCCCTGAGGGAACCCAACTGCTTACCTTGATGGCTCCCCAGTGAACAACTTGCTTATTCTAGTGATAGTCAATAGGACTGCTGTTTTTGGTTTTGTTTTTTTCTGCTGGTCTTTCTGTCAAGAAGTATCTTCCGTGCTTCTAGCTGCTCCAGGCTGGTCTGCTTGTCCTTTCAAGTGGACATTTCCCACCTCAGAAAATTCTGGATGGGGATCCGGATTCCACCTATGGTCTTATGTAATGCAAAGGCTCCACAGGAAGTCTCCTTCTCTGGGCAAGTTCTAACCCCATT
>NW_006413468.1:0-697 GCF_000296735.1 Chrysochloris asiatica | reverse complement strand
CCTGTAAAGATTTATAGCCTCCACCACCATGATTGGAGTAGTTTCTTTGTTTTATTTTGAAAGTTTAAAATTTATTGTGGCTTGCTTTCTAGACTAAAATATGGTCTATTATGGAGAATGATCAATATATGTTGAAGAATATATACTGTGCTGTTAGGAGGTGTGTTCTGTATATATTTATGAGGTATATGTCCATGCCTATATTGCATTATTTAGATATTTTGTAACTTTGCCAAGTTTCTTTCTAGTTGTTCTGTCGTTGGACATGATGTGTTAAATCTCCTATTATTATTGTAGAATTGGTTTTTTTTTTTTTACTTTTCAATGTTGTTAAAGTTTATTTTATGCATTTTGGAGCTCTGTCATTGAGTACATAAATATTTATTATGGTTATGTCCTCTTGGTGGATTGACCCTTTCATAATTATATGCTTTGTCTTTTACAATGTATTTTAACTTAAACTCTATTTTATTAAGAGATTATTATTGCTTTGCTCTCTTTTGGGTACTGTTAGCTTGGTATATATTTTTTCTATCCTTTGATTTTTAGTCTATTTATGTCTTTATGTTTAAGGTATGTCTTTTGTAGGCAACATTTCTGTCTCTTGACTATTGCATTTGAACTATTTAAATTTAGTGTGGTTATCCATCAATATAATTTTACTCATGCTATCTTGTTTGGTTGGGTTTTTTTTTTT
>NW_006413467.1:5174-6798 GCF_000296735.1 Chrysochloris asiatica | reverse complement strand
AGTCACTGGAGAAGGACATCATGTTTGGTAAGGTGGAGGGTCAGAGAAAAAGAGGAAGACCCCCAATGAGATGGATTGGCCAAGTGGCAGCATCGATGGTGTCAAGCATGGCAACAGTAGTGAGGTTGGCGCAGGATCGGGCAGTGTTTCGTTCTGCTGTGCATAGGGTTGCTATGAGTTGGTACTGACTCGATGGCACCTAACAACAACAATGAGACGAACCTACTCAATGGCACTTAACAACAATCAGAACAGTCAGCCCAGTGTGGCACTGTAAGAAAAGCACTGGACTGCTTACTACACGGTCTGAGGTTTAGCACGGTCTGAGGTTTAAACTTACCAGGCAGTCCTGGAAAATCCTCACAGAGTTGCTATGACTCCACAGCACACAGACATCCCAGGGAGGGGTAGTCTTGCTGGCCTTTAATGGAAATTAAGGGGTTTTGAGGGCTGCATGGTCATGAGGACTCCGGACCCTGTCCTGTACAACTATTCTAATCTGTAGTTGTCCACATATCTCTTTCCCAGCTACAATGATGTGACAATGATGAATTAATCAGTCGCAAATCAGGATTTTCTTTGTTTGTTATGATCATAATTAAGGCACATGACTGTGAATTCTTTGGACACAATTTTGAACTCATGTTGATGGTCTCCCTCATCCAGATGATTTGTGTTTGTCCTGTTTAAGATTTAATGGTTGTTGGTGGTTATGTGCTGTGGAGGCAGTTCTGACTCATAGTGTTCTGTATAGGGTTTCCGAAGCTATAAATTTTTACAGGAGCAGAAAGCCTCATCTTTCTTTCACGGAATTGCTGGTAGTTTTCAACTGCTGATGAGAGAGCTGCCAGAGCTCCTTTTAAGACTTAATGTTGTTGTTGTTAAGTGCCGTTGAGTCGACGACCCTGTATATGGTTTCCAAGGAGCAACTGGTGAGCTTGAACCACCGACCTTGCAGTTCAAATGACTTTGCAGTCTGATGCATTAGCCCACAAGCACCACACCAGTCTATTAAGACTTGATAGAGGGGCTTATTTGAATTTGGGTTCTTTTTTCTTCTACAACAGTGTTAATAAATACGTCATCTTAAATAATTTGGGGATTAATTTTCCAGTAAATTTTGTTTGGTGTTGTTCATGGATCAGGGATATTGGCTGAGGCTTGAGGGCCAGAACTGCAGACCTCCAGTACAATATTCTCATGATCCAACTGCCAGGCTGACCCTTTATGTGCCATCTCTCAGACTCCAGAAGGGAAAGAAGGGTGCCACCAAGTTGCATAGCACTCAGTTTCTAATCAGTGGTTAAGCACAGGTCAGCTAACCCAAATTCAACCTTTCTAATCCAGAAGCAATCTGCCTATGTAAAAATGTACAGCTTTGGAAACCCTCTGGGGCAGTTCAACTTTGTCCTATGCGGTCACTAGGAGCCCAAGAGCAATGGGTTTCAACTTTATTGCTGTTTGCAGGGTGGGACACAGAAAATTCTCCATTCTACCTGGGAAAGCTTTATCCAGACTGAGATAGCTTTGTCTATCTGGGTTTTGCATTTCTTCTGTTCTTCAGATATTTAAATTTCTTCCCAGCAAGTCTAAAGTTCTCTGGTCTTGTTGTTGTTAAGTGCCA
>NW_006413467.1:1783-3639 GCF_000296735.1 Chrysochloris asiatica | reverse complement strand
GGTTTCCTGTGAGCAACTGGTGAGTTTGAATTGCTGACCTTGCAGATTAAGTCAACCTTGCAGATCAAACCAACCTTGTAGTCCAGTGCTTAACCTGCAGTGCCACACCAGGACTCCATTTTGACTCACATGACTGTATATTAGATAGTAATATTGTACCTTATAAAACTTTTTAATTTGATAATTTTACTGTGGATATGGAAGCGAATGTCCTTGTTCTTAGGAAACACACATGGAAACATTTAGGGTAAAAAGGCATTATGTCTGTGTTTTCATTTCCTGTTGTTGCTTATCCTACAGCATCACACCAGAGCTTCTTTTGTTTCCTGCTGTTGTTGTTAGATGCCTTGACGTCAGTATTGACTCATAGTGACCCCTATGCACAACAGAATGAAACACTGCCAGATCCTGTGCCAACCTCACAATCATTGTTACGTTTGAGGCCATTGTTGCTGCCACTTTGGGGTCTTCCTCTTTTTCTCTAATCCTTCACAAATATGATATTCTTCTCCAGGGACTGGTTCCACCTGATAATATATCCTAAGTATGCGAGACAAAGGTTGGCCATCTTAACTTCCAAGGAGCATTCTGGTTCTACTTCTTCCAACAAAGATTGGTTTGCTCTTTTGGCAATACTTTTAATTTTCTCCTCCTCAAACGCATCAATTCTATGATCTTCCAACTTTCACATGAAAAAGAGGTTATTTAAAATACCATGGCTTGGGTCAGGCCCACGTTAGTTCTTAAACTGACATCTTTTTTCTCGAACATTTTACAGAGGACTTGTGCAGATTTGCCTAATGTAATACATCATTGGAATATATGGTCTTGGTGATAGAAATGACTTCAGAGATCACAAGATAATTTTGCAAGATCAATGACTTGTTCATTGCAAATACATCTTTTCAACAACATAAACAGCAACTATACAAGTGAAACTCACAGAATGGCATACACATGAATCAAATTGACTTCATTTATGGAAAGAGATGATGAAGAAGCACAATATCATCAGTCAGAACAAAGCTAGGGACTGAATGAAGAAGAGATCATTAATTGCCCATATGAAAGTTAAAGCTGAAGCTGAAGAAAATTTTTTAAAGTTCATGAGCCAAAGTATGACCTTAATCACATTCCCTCTGAAATTGGAGACTATGTCAAGAGTAGATTTGATACACCAAACACTAATTACTGAAGATCAGTTATTCAAGGACATCATACATGAAATTAGCAGGAGGTGATTAAAAAACATGAAAGAAAGAAGAGACCAAAGTAGATGTCAAAAGAGACTGTGAAACTCGTTCTTGAATGCAAAATAGCTAAAGAGAATGGAAAAAGTGAGGAAATAAAAGGTCTGAACAAATTTCTAAGGGCAGCTCGAAAAGATAAAGAAAAGTTATATAATGAAATGTGCAAAGACCTGGAGTTAGACAACCAAAAAGGAAGATCATGCTCAGCATTTCTTAAGCTGAAAGAACTGATGAAAATATTCAACCTATATTTGCAATATTGAAGAATGGGTAAGATCGACCACCTGTCAGTTTCTTGTACCATGGTTGCTTGCATGTTGCTATGATGCTGGAATCGATGCCACAAGTACTTTAAATACTAGCAGTGTCAACCATGGTAGAAGGTTTCAGAAGAGCTTCCAAACTAAGACAGACTAGGAAGAAGGAAAGGCGAACTAGTTCTGAATGTTTAGCCACCAATAACATTATGAATAGTATCAGAACACTGTCAGCTATAGTACTGGAAAAAGAAAAATATAAGAATAGCATCAGAATATTTTCAGATTTAGTGCCAGAGGGTGAGCCCCTTAGGTTCAAATGCACCCAAAATGCAACTGAGGAAGAGAT
>NW_006413467.1:0-908 GCF_000296735.1 Chrysochloris asiatica | reverse complement strand
GAGTATACACATGGACCTCACCAAATAGAATATACAGAAATCAAATTAGCTATATATGTGGGAAAAGACATTAGAAAAGCTTCAAATCATCAGCCAGAACAAGGCCAGAGGCTAACTGTGCAATACATTATCAGTTGCTCATATGCAAGCTCAGGCTGAAGCTGAAGAATATTAAAACAAGTCCATGAGAGCTAAATGTGACCTTGAACATATCCCGCCTCAATTTAGAGACCATCTCAAGAACAGATTTGATGTATTAGACACTAATAAATAAAGAACAGAAGAGCTATGACATGACATAAAGAAGATCATACAGGAAGAAAGCAAAAGGCCATTATGAAGACAGGAAAGAATGAAAAGACAAAAATTAATATCAGAAGAGACTCTGAAACTTGCTCTCCAGTATAGAGATGCTAAAGCAAATGGAAGAAATGAGGAATTCAAAGAGCTCAATAGAAAATTTCAAAGGGCAGCTTGAGAAAACAAAGTCATGTATTATAATGAAATGTGTGAAGGCCTGGAGTTAGGAAACCAAAAGGGAAGAACACGTCTCAAGCTAAAAGAACTGAAGAAATAATTCAAGCCTCAACTTGCAACATTGAAGGACTTCAAGGACAAAACAGTGAATGGTGCTGAAAAAAAGGAAATGATAAACAGTCAACCTTTTCAAGATGTAGCATATAATCAAAAACCGATGTTACTGAAGGAAGAAATCTAAGCCACACTGAAAGTATTGGCAAAAAACAAGGCTCCAGGAATTGACAGAATACAAATTGAAATCTTTCAACAAATTGATACAGCACTGAAGACGCTCACTTATCTATGCTAAGAAATTTGGAAGACAGCTACTGGCTAACTGATTGGCAGAGGACCACATCTGTGCCCATTCCAAAGAGAGGGGACCTAAC
>NW_006413466.1:7280-8029 GCF_000296735.1 Chrysochloris asiatica | reverse complement strand
TCTAGGAATAAATGTAATCAGAGAAACAAAGGATTTATACAAAGAAAACTACAAAACACTACTACAAGAAACCAAAAGAGACCTACAAAAATGGAGTAATGTACCATGCTCCTGGATAGGAAGACTTAACATTGTGAAAATGTCAATACTACCCAAAGCAATTTATGCATATAATGCAATCCCAATCCAGATTTCAATGATATTCTTCAAAGAGATGGAAAAAACAATGACAAACTTTATATGGAAAGGAAAGTGACCCAGGATAAACAAAGCACTGCTTAAGAAGAGGAAGGCTCGAAACTTCTCACTCCCCAACTTCAAAATTTACTACACGGCTACAGTGTTCAAAACAGTTGGTACTGGTACAATGAACGATATATTGATAAATGGAACAGAAACAAGAATCCAGAAATTAACCCATCTACATACAGCAAACTGACTTTTGACAAAACACCTAAATATTTTGCATGGGGAGGTGATAGTCTCTTCAAAAGATTGTGCTGGCAGAACAGGAAAAGAATATGCAAAAGACTGAAACAAGACGTTTTCCTCACACCTGATATGAAAACCAATTCAACATAGATTAAAGACCTAATTGTGAATCCCAGAATTATGAAGTCCATCAATGAAAGAATAGGGACAAATATGAGGGCACTAATTCAGGGAATATACAGACTACCAAACATTTTGAAAACTACACACACAAAAGTAAACAAAATAGATGATTGGGACATACTAAAAATTAAAAA
>NW_006413466.1:2537-4864 GCF_000296735.1 Chrysochloris asiatica | reverse complement strand
CGGTAGTGAGATTTGAACCTGCGAAGTATGATGTAAAGTTGCCTGAATGTCTGGAAAAGTAAGATTGACAGCTGTACCTTGTCTTAGCCCCTCCTAACTTTGTGTAAAGTACCTCCCCTAAATAAAAAGAAGGCGCAGAACAAATCCAGGTGCATTACGACTGGCAAGGCATGCGTTACAGAATGCAAGGGGCACAGTCCAGCCTTGCAACCATACTGCCTGTTTAGCCAAGATGTTTGCTATGCAGGATATTACGGCCTTCATGGCTGAGATGTTTGCAATGCAGGATCTGCCTGATGCCAGTCCAGCGTTCACTCTGGTTTCGGAGTGTCTCTTTGCCTCTCTGTCTCTTTCTGTGTATTATTGCTATATCTCTATTGCCGTCAGGTATCTCTACCTCGTGAACCGAACCCCTATGTCGAGGCCAGTCTCGACAATAGATGAACCTTGAGGACATTATGTTGAGTGAAATTAGTCAGTCACAAAAGGAGAAATCCTGCATAGGACCACTACTGTAAAAGTCTAAGTAAAAGAACCCATACTAAAGGGCAGGGGTCTTGCTGGCTACTGGGATGTAGGGGTGAGGTGAGGGGAGGGAAGGAAAGGTAGAGCACAGGGTAGTTAATAAACACAGGATAGTTTGGGTGCTAGGGAGGGGGGCAATATACAAGAAGGGGAGAGGAATGGAAAAACAAAGTGGATAGGAGAACAATTAGGCAGGGTTGCATGGGCTAAGTGGGACAGAAGTAAATAATGATGTATGCACAACCTTGTAACAACAGGGTTCTGGGACACAGGGATTGAGGCATGGATGGAATGGGCAAATGGTGGGGCGGGGGAATAATCTTAAAATGCTTGGCTGTCTTTTGAATCTTGGTTTCTCTGGCATATCATTATAAAATAGACACTTAAGCAGGAGAGAAAGGAATAACCAGAAACATCACCATAGAAAGCTTGTAACGCCATCTTCTGCCTATAACTGATTGGAATATCTGAAATGGGGCTACAACGTTCCCAGTGAAGGAGGCTTTCTGCAGAGCCTCCGAGTTACATAAAACCATAATTGGAATCCTGAATAGCATCCAGAATCTTCAGAGGTGGGAAATTTCCACTTGAAAGGACAAGCATACCAGCCTTGAGTGTCTAGAAGAACAGAAGATACTTCTTGAAAGTAAGACCAACAGGAAAAATACAAAACAGTAGTGACAGACCGACTGATTACCATAAGAACAAGCACATTGCTTGCCCAGGAGACATCAAAGCAAGTGGTCGGGTCCCCTCAGAGCAAACCCCCTTCCAAGACTAAGACTCAATGGGAATACATGTTCTGATTGGTGACCAAGTTCGTCCCCAATAAGGAGAAGTGATGGAAAAACAGCAGTGAAGCTGCAAGCTAAGCCCTACAACATTCAATAGACTCCTGTGAACACGGGCGGAGACCTGGTTGGCCAGCAGTGTTGCAACACCTGGGGACTCTTGGATCCAAAGTCAGCGACATAGCCACAGAGAACTAGAGTGGAGAGTGAAGTGTCCAGCTAATAAGAAGAAAGGGCATATGCACAAGAACACCCACTCTTGCAGATAATACCTAGTTGACGTGGCTTCAATGACTGGATGATCAGAGCTCAACTAGAAGAAGAAAGAAGAGGGAAAAAAAAAGAGTAATCTAATACAATTTGATGAACTTGACCTACACCTATGGATGCAGTAGCTCTAAAGAGGGAACACATCTTTACAGCAAGGATCATTCCCACCCCCTCCATATACAGCGTAGATAGGCATGGACAACGTGGACATTGGCTATCCAAAATGTATGGGTGGGGAGGGACTTTAAAGGTAAGAAGTGACTGGCTTACAAGCTTTCAAGAAGGAATCTGGATCCAGAGAGCATGGAGGAAGGTAGAATTTCCACTGAGTAGTATCCAATCTGTTTAGGTGGGGCTGATGGAAGGAAATGGGGATAGGGCTCTTGTGATACAATAGTGAATATTATCAAGAGTGATTGTGAGGGTTGGAAATATAAAAGTAGACATTTTTTAGTAAAAGGAGGGGAGTGATTGACTTTGCAGTCTAGGAGCGGAGGTCCCTGGGACCATCCAGGGAGAACAGCGGAGAGCGGGACCCTACCCAGACAAGCAGTGATGCCAGACATGGAGGCAGAGACGATGACTTGGAGAGATGGAGCAGCTGGGGACTTTAGACCCAGAGAGGGAGAGGGGCTGCGTGCTGACAACCAGGGGATCTGGAGGGGGGGTGGGGCAGGCTTGTAGGGTATACCCTGTGGTTGGTTGATGATGCATGGTGGGGATTGTAATCATGGCAATGAA
>NW_006413466.1:0-1847 GCF_000296735.1 Chrysochloris asiatica | reverse complement strand
GACCTTGCAGTTCAAATGGCTTTGTAGTCTGGTGCATTAGCCCTCAGCACCACATCAGGATTTAACTATTGGACCACTGAAAACCCTCTATAGCACAGTTCTATTCTGACACAAATAAAGTCACCCGAATCTGGAATTAGTTTTGACAGAAACAGGTACTGGTTTTTATATGGCTGAATTTTGTTGAAAATATTTGAAAAAATGTTCTGTTTACATATCTGGGTTCATGTCATAAGGATTAGTTACACTTCATCATCCTAATTCATCCTTCTGGAATTATTTAGCATAACACTTTTTTTTTTTTTTTAGTATTAAGTAACAAAGGGGAACAAAACCAGAGAGTTGTTAAGTAAAAACAAGACATTATTGTAAGGAACTCCACTGTACAAAGTTAGCTACAGGCATTATGATTCCAAGATCAGACTATGTTATTCTTCATATTTTACCTATATGTCTATACATTGTGTTTTGTTTATTCATTTTCTTTATAAATATTCATATTTTGTCTGCTCAATCACTCTAACATTACTTAAGTGTATCTACTCTTTTGAGATTTACGTTCATTTTTTCTTTGAGCAGGGAGCTGAGGACTGGCTGTAGGAAAAATCATGCTATATGATTCATAGGTGGTAGAGATTATAGCCACACAAATCACATTACATGATTTATATGCCATAATTTCAACCAAATTTGAACAGCATCACATCTGTTATTTACAGAAATAACCATGAATTACTTCTCAAAATTTTTTTCAATGTTCTCAATAGTACTTCTCTTCATATTTATGGGCTAGTTTTGCAGTGAGATACTGAAGTGGTATGCTGAGAAGCTAGGTTGATAGAAAATAGTTTTTTTTACAAAAATTCAAATAAACAAAAATAGAACAAGCCCTTACTATGTGCTAAACACATGCTATGTGCTGGGGAAGATACATTTAAATGTAAAATATTTTTCTACAATTAGATTGGGAAGTCTTGTTTGGATAGGATAAAAGGCATTTATAAATTCTCTGTTGCTCAGTTTCATAAAAGTATAATTATCTTTCCATTTGGAATGCAATTAAAAGATTAAAGTTTATCTATAAGTAATTTTCTTTTGCTGCTGCTTCAATTGATGCTCTGATCCTTTCATCTCTCAACACTTGAGTACATCAACCTATCTTGTATCTTATCTTTCACATCTAAGTGTTAACAGGCATGAGAGATCAACCTACTTCAATAACTGCTTTCATCATGTAATTCTTTTACTCAAAATTCATTTCATAGGTCATGGATAATCGTGAATAACTCCATCCTGCATTTAGGGTCTTTCATGGTAGGCGATGTCTTAACCTTGTTGGGAAGCCATGTTTGTGGTTGTTTGAATGAAGTAAAAAGACCTGAGTTCTAGTCCTGATTTGCTGCTATTTGTATACATTCAATATATTTTTACATTAGTAAAATTGGGTACTGACACTATTTTTGAAATAAGTCAATGAAGCAATGGTATCTGGTATATTCCATGCAGAAGATAAATATAATCCTAGATCTGTTAAGTAGTCCTCTATTCCTCTTTCAGAGGGTTACTACTATCTTCTAACTTAAAGAGACTTGTTGGACTTTTTTATTTTCAAAGCACTCCATTTTCACAGTTAGTCTGTAACTTTTGGCAATATTGCCAGATTTCCTCTTGCCACAGGTCACTAACCTCCTTTGTGAATATCATAAATATAATGGCTGATGCGTGTCTGATAAAGCCAATAAAAAGGAAACATATGCTGGACATCCTTTCTCTGACAGCCTGCCCTTTCATTCTCCCCAAGATAACCTTCAATCCTCTATGGGCCTAAAAGAACTTATTTTTCTTTT
>NW_006413465.1:5397-5867 GCF_000296735.1 Chrysochloris asiatica | reverse complement strand
TTACATTAATTGTTTTTCTAATGTGGAACCATCCTTCCATCCCTTTTATGAAACCCTCTTGGTTGTGGTGTATTATTTTTTTTGATGTGGTGCTGGATTCTGTTGGCTAGGATTTTGTTGAGAATTTCTGTGTCTATGTTCATAAGGGATATTGGTCTATAGTTTTCTTTCTTCGTGATGTCCTTCCCTGGTTTTGGTGTGAGAGTTATGCTTACTTCATAAAAAGTATTAGGAAGTTTTCTGTCCTCTTCAATATTCTGGAATAATTTGAGTAGAATTGGTATCAGCTCTTCCCTGAATGTTTGACGGAACTCACCAGTGAAGCCGTCTGGACCTGGACTTCTTTTAGTTGGGAGTTTTTTGATGACCTCTCAATTTCTTCTTTTGTTATGGGTCTGTTCAAGTTTTCTACTTCACTCTGTGTAAGTTTTGGTAGGTCGTGTTTTTCTAAATATGCATCCATCTCTTCT
>NW_006413465.1:0-602 GCF_000296735.1 Chrysochloris asiatica | reverse complement strand
CTGTCTCTGCTGCCACCCAAACCAGAAGTCTGGTTGTTTTATCCTTGCATTTCTCATACAAAAAAGAAAGCAAGGGAAACTGGGGATTCTAATCATCCCATAATCCTTCTACCATGACAGCTGGCCTCTCGCTTCCAATATGGAAGTGATAGCAAAAGCCCAGCACTGAGACTCAACTGAACATCTTCTTGGTTGTAGTATAAATACAAAAATAATTTTTAAAAAGTCTACACTTAGATAAAGTCTGCAGCAACAGATTGTGTCTTTATTCAGTGTGTATACATAGGGTTCCAATGAGGGCATGGATTAGCAGAGTCAACACTGATATGAAAAATAATATAACCAGATGCCCAGAGGATTGTCTTTCCTTTTTTTATTCTTCCTGAATTCAATATTTTTCATTCAAGTATAGGCCCAGTTTTAGGCTGTGAATATTGTTCCAAGGAAAATAATGGATTGCTTCCAATGAATTAGCTCCCTAACCCCATCTTTCAGATATTTATCATTCACTACCTTTATCCTTCCACTACCTGTCTGTCAGTAATTTGGTGACTTTCATATGGCTGCAATTCTGGAAGCTGTGCCACCAATATTTCATGTAC
>NW_006413464.1:6087-6556 GCF_000296735.1 Chrysochloris asiatica | reverse complement strand
TTTTATATATGTCTCCCCATTGCCTTCTTGCTTGCATGGTTCCTGCTGAGAGGTCTGAGCTTAGTCTGACTTGTTTGGCCTTGTATGTGACCCCTCTGTTTTCTCTTGCTTCTTTCAGGAGTGTCTCCTTGTCTTTGAGTTTGGAAAGCTTGACTATGATATGTCTTGGTGATTTTCTTTTGGGGTCTACCCTTCCTGGACTTCGTTGGGCATCTTGTATGTTTATTTTTTCGCTTTTGAGGATGTTAGAGGAATTTTTTCCAGTAGTTCTTTGACTATTTCCTCTGTGGACTTGTGTGACTCATTTTGTTCTAGAATGCCAATAATTCTTAGGTTATTCCTCTTCATGTTGTCCAACATGAATCTTTTTTTTGTGTGTTTGTTCTTCTATCTTAGTGGTATTGAGAGACTTGTCTTCCATTTCACTGATTCTTCCTTCCATCTCATCTATTCTACTCCTCTGCCCTTT
>NW_006413464.1:3564-4927 GCF_000296735.1 Chrysochloris asiatica | reverse complement strand
GAGCCAAGCGCAGGCCCAAAATGCCCACAACTTCCCAGTAGCTCAACCCTTCAAAAAAGCAAGTCCACAATGTTGGAGGCTAAAGTCTTACGTTTGCCCAAAGACTGTCTGTCTACCAGGTGGGGGCCTCCCCTGTGCGATATCACCCATCCTTCCCCAGAGCCTATGCACCTGTGCTGCCCAGACAGGAAGCGCCAGAAGTCCCTGCCCTCAAAGAATATTTAAAAGGAACACAATTTGAGTCCTTTGAGGATACCCAGAACTGACATTTTGACTTGGTACATATGGAAAACTGCAGAATCCTTTGGAGATGGGCTGTTGTTATTTAGTGCCATCGAGTCAGTTCCAACTCATAGGAATCCTTTATAAAGTTTCTGAGGAGCAGCTGGTGGATTTGAAGCACCAACCTTGTAGTTCAAACCAACCTTGCAATCCAGTGCTTATCTTACAGCACCACACTAGGATTTGGAAACACAACCTTCTGAAGTATACATACCAAGGTAAAGATATGCTGAGATATAGTACTTTCATATTTTGATATTTTTCTTTAATAAAGCTCTCTATGATTTTGTAGTAATACATTTAAACTTACCCTCTTATAAGCAAGTTGCTTAAAAGAAAAGCGATCAGATCAGGATATAAAACTTGACCAGAATTGTGGTTCATAGACTTCTTAGGGAGTGTGTGGCTTCATTCTCCATTTCTGTTGTGACATGGAACCAACTTCTTCCACCAAACCAGGTAAAGGAGTTAGAAGGGAGTTGGAGGAAGAAAAGTCTCTGGGCTAAAGTTTCATTGTTTCTAGTCCACAGGTAGTTAGAAATGAGCATTAAATTTAAAGCAAACTTAAGTTTTTTTAAAAAAATCACTGAACTAGTGAATAAATTCACTGAATTAGTAAGTATGGTATTAACTAATAACTGAAAATGAGCAAAAGCATATCCATCCACCATATGTGTAAGAGTCAAGAAAGGGAAATTTGGACATCTTCAATAAGGTTTTTAATGTTCTTCAGGGATTTTGCGCATAAAAAACATTATTTTTTGGTTTTAAACATTGACTGATATTCAATTTATTTAAATTACATATTCAAACATCTCATTAAGAAAAAGTGACAAGTCTTATTAGTCATTTATAAGTGATAAATTTTAACAATAACTTTTAAGTTTCTGTAACAATGTATTCATTAATAAATGTAGTTAATTAGACACTTAAGCATGATAAACTACATTTGAATCTGCAATATATTCGAATTGCTTTCTAACAATAGAGTTGAATGACTCAACAAACAAAACCATCATGCTGTTGTTGTTGTTGTTAGGTTCCACTGCACCAGTTCCAACTCATAGGGATCTTTTGTACA
>NW_006413464.1:0-2893 GCF_000296735.1 Chrysochloris asiatica | reverse complement strand
AGGTGCAATCCATACTGAAGTCTTCAATCTTCATCAGTAAGTACTTCAAAAGTCCTCTTCACTTCCAGCAGGCAATATTGAATCATCTACTTATCACAGGTTGTTAATGAGTCTTCCTCCAATCTTGATGCCCTGTTCTTCTTCATTTAATCCAGTTTCTTGGATTCTTTGTTCTGCATACAGATTAAATAAACATGGTAAAAGATATAACCCTTTATGGGTATTAAATGATCCTTATAAAACTCCTTTTTGGCGTTGTGAGTTGCTGTCAAGGCAGTTCTAACTCATGGCAACTCTATGTATTACAGAATAGCATTGCTCCATAGGCCTTCATTGGCTGTTATCTTCACAGAGCAGATTACCAGGCAGTTTGAGTTTTATTGCCAGTTTTTGGTTTTTGTTTTTGTTTTGTTTTTTCAGGTTAGCAATCTAGTACAAACCACCTTATGTCTAACATATTAAAATGTCAAAATATGATGAACGCAAAATCCTCTTATATGGCCTAATGCTTCATATATTTCAACTTAAACATACAAGTCCAATTGAATTACTCAGTTATACTATGTAAATTTACATTATAAAGTTGTTAACATAAGAGCTAAATTCTTTGAAACGTTTTCACTCTATAAAATATGTATACAGATTTCTTATTAATAGAAAGACATTAATATCATGGTTTATAAGGTCCTACATATTTCACTATTTAGCTTACCATGGTTTGGGGATTAAAAGATGTGCAGTTATTCCAGGAAGACTGTTATGTGAAGTAGTCTGTTGGTGAAGCAAGCCACTTACCACCCAGTTAACTGACATTATCTATAACCAGAGATTTGGGGCAAGCAAAAATCCTGGAGTGACAAACAATAATTCTTCTCACTACCCCAACAATAATATTCAGTCCCTCTGTAAAGTCATTACAAGTTATTGATTCTCTGACTCATATCAGAAATCTACAGCTTCTATCTAAGTTCAACATTTGATTAAAAAAATTTTTTTTAATCTCTCAATTTATGGACATGCATAGTCCACTGGTGTGGTGATATGAGTGCGCTGAATTGTTAGGTCAGTTGAACCACAAGGCCAGTGGTTCAAGCTCACCAACAGCTCCTCAGAAACCCAATGCAAGGTCGCTATGGGTTGGAACTGACTTGATGACACTTAACAACAACAACAATGGAGTCCTGGTGTAGCGCTGTTGAATAAGCACTCAACCACAAGGTCAGTGGTTCAGACTCACTAGCTATTCCTTGGAAACTCTATACAGGGTCACTATGAATTGGAATGGACTCAGCAACACTTAACAACAACAACATAAATTGAAAGGACTCTGTTGATACAGTGGGTAAGAGTTCAACTGCTAACCAGTGTTCAGCAATTTGAACCCACCAGCAACTCTGCAGGAGAAAGATGTGGCAGTTTGCTTCCATAAAGATGTACAGCTTTGGAAAGTCTGTGGAGCAGTTCTGCTTTGTGCATAGGGTTGCTATGAGTGACAATCAACTCTATGAAATAGGTATTTTAATTATAAGTTGAAATAAAACTTGAAGATAACTAAGTTTTAATTATTCCAAAAGTGTGCTCTGTATCTCTAATGGTGTTTTCTAACTTAAAGTAATAATATTATCAAAATTACATAATCTTTTTATCAGCATTCATGTGATTTAGTTGGTTTGTTGTTGTTGTTAAATACCGTGGAGTCGGTTCCAACTCATAGTGACCCTGCACAGGGTTTCCAAGCCTGTACATCTTTATGGGAGCAGAATGCCTCGTTTTTCTCCCATGGAACTGCTGGTAGTTTCAAACTGCTGACATTGAGGTTAGCAGCCCGATTTGTAACCACTATGCTATCAGAGCTCCTTTTAAATGGTATACCATTCTCCAATCTTTTACTCTAATTAGTTTTGTTTTTGCTTAAAAGTGGTGGCTTTTGTCCCTGCTTCTATATTGCTTCTGCTTTTGGTCCTTTTGATCATACATTTTTCCTGGAGGTGGGATCAAAATAATATCAATTTCAAAGAAGGGATAAATTTAGGAACAGAGATCCAGGTGGTGATGAGGTCAGGTAGATTACAGGATACAATAGATTGTCTTAAATGGAAGAAAAAGTTAATAGACTATAAGGTAATGCCAAAGAAAGTTAATGCTTAACAATTTACCATGAAAATTAACTTCCAAGCTGAACAAGCAAGCATGAAAACAAAGAAGAAACTGACAACAAATAGCACAAAAAAAACACAAACTCAGCACAAGAAGGCATACAGAACAAAGGAATGAACAGCAAAAAAATAACATAATGGCAGCAATTAATTCATATCTATCAATAATTATTTTGAATGTCAATGGATTTAATGCACCAGTGAAGAGACAGAGAGTGGCAGAATGGATAAGAAAAGAAGACCCTTCAATATGCTGCCTGCAAGAGACACACCTTACCCACAAAGACAAAAACAGATTAAAAGTTAAAGAATGGAAAAAATATATACCAAGCTAACTGCAACAATAAACAAGCACAAGTAGCAATATTAATCTCCAATAAAGTAAGCTTCAAGACAAAAACCAGCATAAGTGATAAAGAAGGACACTATCTCATGATCAAAGAATTAATTGAGCAAGGCAACATAACCATAATAAATATCTACACTTTCAATGAAAGAACACCAAGATATATGAAGCAAACCTTACTAGAATTGAAGAAAGAAATAAATAAATCTACAATTATAGACTCTACGGCACTTAACAACAACAACAACAACAACAATTATAGTGGGAGATTTTAATACACCATTTTTGAAAAGGGACAGAACAACCACAATTACATTGGGAGATTTTAATACACCACTTTTGAAAAGGGACAGAACAACCAGAAAGAAACTTGACAAAGTTACAGATGAAG
>NW_006413463.1:4277-5141 GCF_000296735.1 Chrysochloris asiatica | reverse complement strand
TAACCACTATGCTACCAGAGCTCCTTCAGTTCAAATTCACCAGCCTCTCCTTGGAAACCCTATATAGGGTCGCTATGGGTCGGAACTGACTTAACGGCACTTAACAACTTTCTTTTATAATATTTTCTAGTTTTCATTTTTGGGGAATGGAGAGCATTTATTTAACTTACTTTGTTTTATCACTTAATTTTTATTTAATCTCATATTTTTGTTTCTGGATCTTATTGTTTCTCAAAAAACTTTTTATGATCTACAGTTTTTAGTTTCCAAAATATTTCCAATGAAAATTATAGATGTAAGAGTTCAGCCCAGAAGATGACCCTTTCTCCTGCCCTCCCCAAACAGCTAATGAACACCCATTGCTACTTCAGCCATCTTGAGATTGATCTACTCCAGTTTTACAGCAGCTCACAACATAGTTTCCTTTTACAGGATCTTTCTGCTAAGGGTTGTACCACTGACCCTTTCTCTACATATTTAGTTTCCACTCTCCAAAGATAATATGGCTCCTTCAGCAGACTAAGTACACAGTAAGCCATAGTCCACTGGAGAAAAACAAGCTTGCAGCTCTGCCAAAAATTTGATGAGAAAGCAGGTACCAGTTCAGATGAATGAGGCCTTTTGAATCACTGGGAAACCTTGAGATTCAATCCTAAACCTCTTCAGTTCTCTGTTCAATATTTGGTTAATCTTTGTTGTTGTTGTTAGGTGCCATCGAGTTGGTACTGACTCATAGCGACTTTATCAGCAGAATGAAACACTGCTTGTTACTGGTCCAACCTCACTACTGTTGCCACGCTTGAGTCCATCAATGCTGCTACTTGGCCAATCCATCTCGCTGGGGGTCTTCCTCTTTTTCTCTGA
>NW_006413463.1:0-498 GCF_000296735.1 Chrysochloris asiatica | reverse complement strand
AAGAATTGACCAGTTTTATCAATTCAGAGGTCTGAAATTGGCACTGTGGGTTAATGTGCCAGACTACAAAGCCGTTTGAACCACAAGGTCAGTGGTTCAAGCTCACCAGTCACTCCTTGGAAACCCTATACAGGGTCGCTACGGATCGGAACTGTCTCAAAGGCACTTAACAACAACTTAGTATAAGAAGTTCTGGTGTGGCACTGTGGGTTAATGCACCAGACTGCAAAGCCGTTTGAACTTCAAGGTTGGTGGTTCAAGCTCACCAGCTGCTCCTCAGAAACCCTATACAGGGTCACTATGGGTCGGAATTGACTCGACAGCACTTAACAACAATGACAACATAGTATAATGAGGAGTCCTGGTGTGGTGCTGTAGGATAAGCACTACACTGCTAACCACAAGGTGGGTGGTTCAATCCTACTAACCACTCTTCAGTAACTCTATACAGAACTGACTCGACAGCACTTACCAACAACATAGTAGAAGGAAGGACAA
>NW_006413462.1:5091-5818 GCF_000296735.1 Chrysochloris asiatica | reverse complement strand
TATAATGCAATCCCAATCCAGATTCCAACAACATTCTTCAAAGAGATGGGAAAGACTATTACAAACTTTATATAAAGGAAAGAGACCGAGGATAAGCAAAGTACTGCTTAAGAAAAAAATATAAGGTTGGAAACCTCTCACTCCCCAGATTCAAAATGTATTACATGGCTGCAGTGATCAAAACAGCTTGGTACTGGTACAATGAAAGATACATAGATCAATGGAACAGAATTGAGAATCCAGAAATTAACCCATCCACATGCAGCTAAATGAATTTTGATGATGTACCTAAGTATATTGCATAGAGAGGCGATTGTCTTTTTACCAGATGGTATTGGCAGAACTGGAAAGGATATCAAAAAGAATGAAACAAGACCTTCACCTCACTCCTTATACAAAAACCAACTCAGGATGGATTAAAGACCTAAATGGGAATCCCAGAATTATGAAGGCCATCAATGAAAAAATAGGGACAAATGTGAGGGCACTAATACAGGGAATACACAGACTACCAAATATTTTGAAAAGTACACAAACAAAAATAGACAAAATAGATGATTGGGACATACTAAAAACTAAAAACTTATGTGCATCAAAAGACTTCACCAGAAGAGTAAAAAGGGAACTCAAAGAATGGGAAAAAAATCTTTTGCAATGACACATCAGATAAGGGAGTCATTTCTAAAATACATAGGAAACTACAACACTTCTACAAGTAAAAGACAAA
>NW_006413462.1:2590-3341 GCF_000296735.1 Chrysochloris asiatica | reverse complement strand
ATCTTTACAGCAAGGATCATTCCAACCCCCTCCATACCCAGAATAGACACGAATGAGCAACTTTGACATTGGCTGCCCAAAATGGGGGTGCTGCAAAGGCAAGAAGTGACTGGCTTACAAGCTTTCAAAAGGGAACCTAGATCTAGAGGACATGGAGGAAAGTAGAATTTCCACTGAGTAGTATCCAATCTGTCTGGGTGGGGCTGATGAAAGGAGATGCCGATAGGTCTTTTGTGATATGATAGTGAATAATTGTTATCAGGACTGATTGTGAGGGTTGGAAATGTAAAGGTAGGCATTTTGTAGCATAAGGAGGGAAGTGATTGACTTTGTAGTCTATGAGTGGAGGGCCCTGGGACCATAAAGGGAGAAGATTGGAGAGTGGGACCCTACTCAGAGAAGCAGTGACACCAGAGATGGAGACAGAGACAATGACGTGGAGAGATGGAGCAACTTGGGACTTTAGAACCAGAAAGAGAGAAGGGCTGTATGCTGCAGGGTATATCCTTTGGCTGGTTGATGATTCATGGAGCGGATTGTAACCATGGCAATGAAAGGGTATACAATAGGATGAATGTAAAGCTAATATTCTCCCATGTAAACTATCACATAATTCACAATAAAACATTAAATATATATATTACTCAAAAAATCATCTTAAACTAATATGATAATGTCAGACTTGTGGCCAATTTAATGATCTTAACCTGTTAAATAAATGTGTCAGAATATTAAAAAAAAAAAAAAAAAA
>NW_006413462.1:0-910 GCF_000296735.1 Chrysochloris asiatica | reverse complement strand
GCTCAGTCATCTCAAAGAAGTGTTGTCCATACCCCACCACCCTCACCCCTGTACATGAACCCCCAGTCCCAAGCTTGTGTCAAGGCCTGATGCACCTCTTGGGGCAGAGAGACCACCTCTTCCCTCTGGAATTGTGCTATGGACCACTGCCTCCCCTAGTGTTTCTGCCTTCCCTCTGGTCCTTTGTAGACTCCACTTCATCTATTCTGGACTCTACTGCTCTGGAAACCCTCCCTGGAACTTTCCAGCCCTCCCTGTTGGCTCTGTTCCTAAAGAACCCGTGCTCCAGTGCAGAGGTGATCCTTCCCCTGAGACTCAATCCTTCTCCCTCCAGTCACCCACCTATCACCAGTGGCCCAGCCTGAAACTAGTGAGGCACCCTCCTCTATTCCCTTGCCCTCATCTGCACAGAACTTGCCAGTTACAATCCCTGAACCCCACAGGGCAGCACTCATCTCAGTCTCTCTAGTGATAGCAGCCACTTACTTGAGGGACCCTACCACACAGCCCTACCTCACTGGCTACCTGAGACTAATGCTCCTTCCTCATCACAGGGCAGGTTGGTCCTTGCAGTTATCAGACCAGTAGAAGAATGGACATCTGATGCCAGTGCTTCATCTGCCATTCACCGGGAAGAAGAGTGTCAAAGAGAAGCTGCCCAGAGCCTAGGCGTGGACTGTTGGGGGCTTTAATATCAATGGCTCAGCATTGACAGAGAGAGGGTATCATGAGATGCTCTTCTCAGAACCACCCCCCTCGTAGAGCTCACAGGTTACCCGACAGGGGTCCTCTCTCCTGTCCCTCTGTGACCCCCATGGCTATTCCATTTCTTATCCTCTTGGCAATATGAAGAGAGACCCTTTGAGTAAGCTTTTTTTCCAAGTTTGACAGATCTTGAGTACAAGAAAGT
>NW_006413461.1:5627-6822 GCF_000296735.1 Chrysochloris asiatica | reverse complement strand
TTCTTTCTTGTCTTCTTAATGACTTTTTGCTCTCTTCACGTATGATGTTGTTGATGTCATCCCACAACTCTTCTGGTCTTCGGTCTTTAGTGTTTAAGGTATCAAACCTGCTCTTCAGATGGAATAAGTATGGTGAAAGAATACAACCCTGTTGCACAACTTTGCTAATTTTAAACCATTCCGTGTTCCCTTGTTCTGTTTGAACAACTGCCTCTTGGTCTATGTACAGGTTCCTCATGAACATAATTAAGTGTTCCGGAATACTCATATTTAGCTATGTTGTCCGTAGCTTGTCATGATCCATACAATGGAAAGTCTTTGCATAGTCAATAAAGCACAGGTAAACATCTTTCTGATATTCTCTGCTTTCAGCCAAGATCCATCAGACGTCAGCAGTTTTATCCCTCATTCCACGTCCTCTTCTGAATCTGACTTGAATCTCTGGAAGTTCCCTGTCAATGTCCTGTTGCAGCCATTTTTAAATTCTCTTGAGCAAAAATTTTCTCATCATACTGTAGTAGCTTGCGTGTTGCTGTGATTCTGAAAGCTATACCACCAGTAGATGCTTTTGCAGTTTAGGAGACCGAAAGTCCACATTCCGAGTGTTGGCTCTTGGGGAAGACTTTTTCTGTCAGTTCCGGGACAGGCTCTTGTCTTGTTTCAGCATCTGTAGACCTAGCATTCCTTGGAGACTCCATGTGTCTTGGCATCAGTCTTGCGCTGGGTCTGGGAGCTTCACAGTTCATAGAACACACTCCATTCCTAGCTCTTCTTTCTAATGGGAGTAGTAGGTTTCTCTCCTTGGTTATTATTATTATTATTTTAAGTTTTTATCATGAATTTAGTGATAGGTTACATAGGAGAACATCCGTTTGACACTCATCCTATCATATTTCGTTTCATTGCAATGATTACAGTCCTCTCCATGTATCATCATCATTCAACAGTATTTGCTTTTATTCTGGAGTTTTGTTTTGTGTGTGTGTGTGTGTGTGTTTTGGGGGGGTGTACACCAAAACACTCAGGAATATGCCATCACTCAAAAAGCCCCTTGGCGAGCCACAACACGGGAAGATATATGCACACCAATGTTCATAGTTGCACTGTTTACAATAGCAAAAAGTTGGAGTCAGCCAAAGTGCCCATCGACTGAAGAATGGATAAACAAGCTGTGGTACATACACACAATGGAGTA
>NW_006413461.1:2796-3641 GCF_000296735.1 Chrysochloris asiatica | reverse complement strand
TTGGTTATTTTTTTTAGCTCAATTTCTGCCTCAGTGGATCTGCCTTTTCTGGATATATCAAATCAATGGAGCCACACACTAGGGGAATGTTTGTATCTGTCTTCTTTCACTCAGCATAACATTGTCAAGTTTCCTTCATATTGCAGCATGTGTGAAGACCTCATTTCCCTGTATGGTAGTACTCCATTGTGTGGATGGACCACGTTGTGTTTCTCCATCATCCATGGATGGACACTTGGGTGGTCCTCATCTTTTAGCTCTTTCAACCAGCGCTGCTGTAAACACAGTTGTACAATTCTATGTTCGAGCCCCTGCTTTCGTGTCTTTGGGCTAAAGATATCCAGGAATGTAGTTGCTGGGTTATATGGGCATTTTATGTTTAATTTTTTTGAGGAAGTTTCCATTAAACTGTTTCCCACTTAGCTCCAGGGAGTGAGGTGGCTTTGTAGGTTAAACACTGGACTGCAAGCCACAAGGTCTGTAGTTTGAGTCTACCAGCTGCTTGTTCTGTGGGAGAAAGATGAGGCTTTCTACTTCTGCAAAAGATTTGTAGCCTCAGAAAAGCCTATGTTATTGTTAGGTGCTGTTGAGTCAGTTTCAACCCATAGTGACCCTGTGTGCAAGTGTTCCTACATTTGAACCTCTTGTGCCATGGTGCTAATCTATCTCCTTGTGGGGGGTGGTTGCCCTCTTTTTATTCGTCCTTCCAGTTTACCAAGCATGATGTCTTTCTCCAGGCACTGGTCCCTCCTGATCACATACCAGAAGTATGAGAGACAAAGCTAGCCAACTTAGCTTCTAAGGAGGATTCTGGTTGTACTTCTTCCAACACAGATTTGTCCAAC
>NW_006413461.1:0-503 GCF_000296735.1 Chrysochloris asiatica | reverse complement strand
CCAGCTCTTAGTCCCTCTCTTTCCATGAATCTAGAGTCCTCAGCTGCTCCCTCTCTCCATGTCCCCATCTCTGCCTCCATATCTGGTGTCGCTGCTTCTCTGGATAAGGTCCCACATACTGCTTGTGCTCTTCTCCCTTGATGGTCCTGGGGTCCTCTGTTTCTGGACTGTAAGAACAAAAACTCTCCCGTTT
This sequence comes from Chrysochloris asiatica, assembly GCF_000296735.1. NCBI lineage: Eukaryota > Metazoa > Chordata > Mammalia > Afrosoricida > Chrysochloridae > Chrysochloris > Chrysochloris asiatica. The sequence continues at coordinate 310 of NW_006413461.1, read as the reverse complement.
TTGTTACAAAACTTCTACCTTTACAATTGTGACAGTCATAATTAGTTATGATAACACTACCGACAGTTTTATGCTGAATGTATAACCTGCTGTCTCTAGTTTCTTTCTTTCTTTAACATGACATTTGGCCTTTTTAAAAATTATTATTTGATAAAGAGCCATTATTTTTTATTTAGCTTTCTGACTCAGTACTTGTGCCTTCAACACATTCACAACATTTTTCTGTTCCTCAATAAGGAAAGCATGCTTGATCCTGTCACAGACACATTTAACACACATGGAGCTACCAGAGACCCAGCTGACATGCTTC
>NW_006413460.1:5482-6890 GCF_000296735.1 Chrysochloris asiatica | reverse complement strand
CATGAGTTAGAGCAGACTCAACAACAACAATAATGCTGAGCAAATAATCCAAGAAGCTGGACAATATGAAGAAGAATGCAGCATCAGGACTGGAGGAAGAGTCAATAACAGCCTGTGATACACAAATGACGCAACCTTGCTTGCTGAAAGTGAAGAGGAATTAAAGCATATGTTGAAAATCAAAAAAATAATAGCCTTCAGTATGGATTACATCTCAATGTAAAGAAAACTAAAATCCTCACAACTGGGCTAAATAAACAACATCATGATAACCTGAAATTGTCAAGGATTTCATTTTAATAGGATCCACAATCAGTGCTCATGGAAGCAGTAAAGAAATCAGACAGCATTGCAATTGGAAAATCTGCTGCAAAATAACTTCTTAGAAGTGTTAAGGTGCAAAAATGTTACTTTGAGGACTAAGGTGCACCTGACATAATCCATGGATTTTTACTCACCTAATAGGCAGCTCTGGTAGCATAGTGGTTACAAATTGGGCTGCTAACCTCAAGGTCAGCAGTTCAAATCTACCAGCCGTTCCGCAGGAAAAAGATGAGGCTTTCTGCTCCCGAAAAGATGTATAGCTGCGAAAACCCTGTACAGGGTTGTCAGAACCGACTCCACGGTACTTAACAATAACAACAATATCCATGAGAAAGTCGGACAATGAATGAGGAAGATCAGAGAAGAATTGATGGATTTGAATTATGGTGTTGGAGGAGACTATTGAAAATAACAGACTTCTAGAACAAACAAATCTGACTTGGAAGACGTACAACCAGAATGCCCCTTAGAAGTAAGGATGGCAAGGCTTCATCTCATGTACTTTGGACATCAGGAGGGAACTGTCCCTGGAAAAAGGATATTATGCTTGGTAAAATAGAGGATCAACAAAAAAGAAGCCCTCCAATGAGATTGATGGACACAGTGGTTGCAACAATACGATCAAACGTAACAATTGTGAGGATGGCACAGGTTTGGGCAGTGTTTTGTTATGTTTTACTTAGAGTTGCTAGGACTCAGAAGTGGCTCACTAGCACTTAACATCTCTGAGAAGATTCTATGACTTATGGTATGTAATTGGTTTAGAAGAGTACTTAAGAAAGTGAAATCTACCCACCCTGTCAAGTGGATTCTGACTCATAGGGACCCTATAGAACAGAGTAGAACTTGTACGTAGGGTTTCCAACACTATACATCTTTACAAGATCAGATAGCTTCATCTTTCTCTCTCAGAGTGGCTGGTGAATTAATCCACTATGCCTCCAAGACTCCTTATACAAAGTAAGTCTTTGGTAAAGTTGCTGTTTTCATTATTTTTTCATATCCTGGGAGACCCACCTCACTCCATGCTCCCCCAAAACTATTCCATACTCCCCCAAAACTATGGATGACTTGCCTGCAAATA
>NW_006413460.1:0-2907 GCF_000296735.1 Chrysochloris asiatica | reverse complement strand
TATCTTCCTCTAATCAAGCTCTGGTAATCAAGCTATTGAAGCTAGGTCAAATGGGTACTATTTGCAGGTTTGAGCATTCTTGTGCATCTCCCCTGCTTCATATCAACTGGACACTTTACTCTCAGCTCTAGCCCTCTGTGACCAGGTCAGAGTTCATGGGCTCAGGAGTTCCCAAGTCTCCCCAAATTTGGACCAACCAGCCCATCCTCTTCTTTCTCTCATCTCGAGTCTATGGAACATGGTTTAACTCAGCCCACATCTTCATTACTGACTTTCCCCCACTTCCACTCACATGTTCACCAACACAGTTGCCAGAAAACTTACATGCCTGCTCATGTGTTCCCTTTGAGTTTCAGTCTTGGAGTGAGGTTTGTCCTGAAGAAATTTGATTGCTTGCCTTGATGGCTCTCCGGTGAACAGCTTACTTGTTCTTGTAATAGCTCAACAGACTGCCATTTTTGTATTTGTTTTTATATTTTCCTGCTCATCATTCAGGAAGTATCTTCTGTTTCTCTAGCCACTCCAGATTGCAGACACATACCCTTTTAATAAGAGTATTTAAAAAAAAATTATTGTTGTGAATTGAGTAAATGTTTACAGACAAGATCATCAGTTTTACATTCAACAAGTAATACATATTATTTCATCTCAATGATTATAATCCCCTCCATGCAACAACAGGCATCCTACTTCCTTCCTGTGGTTCCTATTTTCATTCTACCCACCCTCCCATCCCTTCTCAACTTTGTCCTTAGGTACATGCCCTTTTGATTTTGAATGATTGAACAGTCCATGGTGAGCATACTACTCGTGTTGCTGTCTGTCCCCTCTAGGTACCTATCTACTGCTTGGCTGAAAATTGGACCAAAGGGTAAGTTCCTTTACAGGCCTGAAGGGTGGTCGATGACCATAGTTTCAGCTTCCTCCCATCTCTCTCTGACCAGTAAGCCCAGTTTTTTTGTTTTTAATGATTTTGAGTTTTGTTCCACATTTTTTCCCACTCAATCCCGGACTGTCTAATGTGATCCCTTTCAAAGTAGTTGGTTGTGGCAGCTGGGCACCATCTAGTTCTTCTGGTCTGAGAGTCTGAAGCCTGATGTTCACATGTTCCATTAGTTCATTGGCCTAATTAATTCCAAGCATCTTCAATTCATTATCATTCCTCCTTCTTCCATACATGGAGAAACCAATAGCTGCATCTTAGATGGCCTCTCATGAACTTTTAAGATCCCAGACGCTATTCACCAAAGTAAGATGTAGAACACTGTCTTTGTGGTCTATGTTATGCCAATTGATCATGGCCTATGTTATGCCCCCAGGCCCAGCAACTCATTGCCTTAAGATGTTTAATAATATCTAAGAAGTTTTCATCGGTTTGTTTGCTGTATGCTGTACTACATTCATAGTTGTGTTTTCAGGAAATGAAAATATCCATGTACAAATATCCTCTCTCAAATGCTTGTATATTTATTGTTAGTCTCCCATTCTTCCTCCCATACTCATCCAGCCTGTTTCTCTGTCCATTTATCTACAAGACTGTGTATGTAACAGTACTTACCTCTATCCCCTTTAACCCTTGCATGGTTTTGTTGTTGTTGTTTTTATGTTCACCAAATATCTCTTTAGGAGTTTCTGTCTTTTATAGAGTTGTGGATTCTTTGGAAAACTAATGACAACTATGAATTCTTCTCCTTTGTAATATCTGCCCAGTCCATACTTTCTTCTCTGAAAATTGTCCCTGGGGGCACAGGAGCAGGTCCCCCCACAAACCGTTCTTATACTCTGTAGGTGTGGGTAGATCCCACAGTTTAGAGTAAGCACAACCCACCCTAGTGGACACTTGAGCTACTGCATCCTGCCTTCTAGCTGTACAGGCTGTGCAATGCCCAACTCTAGGAGGCACCATGACATAAACTACGATTCAAAATCCTGGCAATGTGCCAAATGGAAGCCCTATGAACACCTGATCCAGCCTAGGACTATGCAATTCTCACTACCTTTAGGGGTTGTGAATTCTGAGACTTGTCTCTGCTGGTGACTTGAATTGAAGATATACAGGTAGATCATTCATCCCTAGGGAGTAGCTGCCTTTGGTTCTTGGGTACTTTCCTTGTGGACTCTTTAAGGATCCCTGTTGGTGCAGTGGTTGGAATGCTTGGCTGCTAACTGAAAGGTGGGCAATTGGAACTCACCATTAACTCCGTGAGAAAAAGATGTGACAGTCTGCTTCTGTAAAGATTTATAGGCTTGGAAACCCTATGGGGTAGTTCTACTCTGTTCTGTAGCGTCACTGTGAATCACAATGGACTCTACAGCAATGGAATTGGTAGTTTTGGGTGGGTCCTTTGTGTGATAAACAACATCTTGCACAACTTTAGGCCACAGGATCATGGAGCTCATGGTCTAGCAAAGGGTGGGTGTGGGAGCAGCAGGAAATGAGGGAAAAAATAAGCAAACAAAGTGAAATATAATAGGAACCTATAGCAGAGGGACCAAAACATCTCAGAGCATCAGAAAAGGCTTCCTGGAGGCAGTAACATAGGACATGAAAGATGAATAGGGAAGAGCCAGGCAGAAACAGGATGAGTAATGCAGGCAAAAGGAAAAGTCTGTGTAAGGGCAGGGAGATGGCAGTTTGCTGCCCTTGGGAACTGCCGTGAGGTTAGTTTTCTTCTAGTGAGAGACAGAAGTGGAGAGGAGGGTGGGGTAAGATCAAGGAACATGGACTTGATCCTGAGAGCGAGGGAGAGCCACTCTGCATGAATTTCCCTTGGTGACTCTCATTTCCACGTCTTACCTCTGATCTTATCCAGTGCATGCCATGAAGCATGAATTCTCCACTAGCAAGTAGTAAACCTACGAACCCTTCCTCTAGATCATATTGTTGTTGTTATGTGCTGTGGAGTC
>NW_006413459.1:5163-6887 GCF_000296735.1 Chrysochloris asiatica | reverse complement strand
AGGATGCCTTGTAAAGAAGCAGAGCTTCTTCCAATAACTAGACCTACAGTTTCAGGGGGAAGAGGGCCAAAAATACCAGTTGGAATTTTCGTAACTAGTGAGTCTGGAGTTACTATGACTGAGGAGGCACACAAGTCCAATCCTGCGCTCCCTGGTGTGGCTCTGAGGAGACCGATGATTGTGTTTAGAGTAGTTCTGGCCTGAAGGAATTGGTCAGTGACGTCCCCATTATTTGAGGGGCCCGGGACTGGGCCTGAAGGCGGTTTCCCTGCATCTGCTGTTGAGGTCTCAAAGGGGTACCATTTTTATGAAATTTAGATATACAATCTCTCTGCCAATGATATCCTTTCCCACATCTAGGGCAGAGGGTGGCAGGGGCCACTCTTGCAGATTGTAGTTGGGGTGGGTGGGGGGTAGAAAACACACCCTTCCCCTGAGGGCAATCTCGCCGGAAGTGCCCTGGGTTACCACAGGAAAAACAAACTCCCCCAGGAAAATTTCCTTGCAAGGCGGCAGCAATCGCCAGACCCTGAGCCACAGATGGGGAGAAATCAGCACATAAACAAACATAATCACCTATAGTAGCATCTCTTGTGCGAGTTTTAAGGAGAGCCTGACAGGTTTTGTTAGCGTTCTCATAGGCAAGTTGTTTTATAACCAAGTCAGCAGCAGTAGTATTGGCCACCGTCTTCGTGACCACATCAGTCAGACGGGTTATAAAATCAGCATAAGGTTCAGTAGGGCTTTGTCTAATTTCAGACCAAGGTGTAACACGGTTTTCTGAGGAAAGGAGAGTACGCCAAGCTCTTAAAGCACAAATGGAGATTTCTCTCAAAATATTTCTAGGAATTTGCAGGTGCCAATCTAATGAGGCCCATCTTCCTAGTCCCATATAAACAGGGAATCCCTTGAGTTCATATTCATCAGCTTTAACATCTTTTTCAGAAAGCAATTTTTTAACCTCATCTTTGCTAAATCTGCTATACACTTAGGGGTTGGGTGTTTTTTAGCAAACTTTTTCAGTTTTGTTTTATTTAGGAGCGATGAAGGCTCATCATAGCCCCGAAAATCATTCTCAGACTCGTCAGGTAAATCAGTAATTTCAGCACGAGTAAGCGCTTGTTTAACAATATACCAGTAGGTGATGGTATTGTCAGGAAGCGGGTCATCACTATAATCTCTGTGATCTATAAGCCACAGTTTCATATCACATCCTATTCTTTCCCAATCGGCCTCATCTAATGTTCCATTCTCAGGTAACCAGGGACTAATCATCTGAATAAACTTAGAAAAATCAGACAAATTTCCTTCATTAACGTGAATTCCCTTTTTTTGCAGAAGCTTCTTAAGGATTTTAAGATACATAAAACGAGAGCTGGATTCTACCTGACCCATACTTTTTAATCCCTTCCTGTTAGTGTCCTTACCAGACCGAGCGCAATCACTTACCCCAATCTTCGAGCCCCGCTTTGGGCACCAATCTGCCGGGGTCTGGCCTCGGCAAGGGGTTGGGTACCCGAAGATGGGGTGTCCGGCGATGATGGCGAGAGAAAAGAGAGCTAGAGAAAACACAGACACAAAGAAGACAGAGAAAACAGATACAAAGAAGACAGACATACAGGCTTGATGCAATCTGCTAGACAGACTGCTCAGTGGCTGACATTTTCCCTTCTCGGACTAACTCTAGGTGGGATGTCTGGAGAGGCGAGAGAGAAAAGAAACAC
>NW_006413459.1:2571-4188 GCF_000296735.1 Chrysochloris asiatica | reverse complement strand
GGTGGGGGTTTATTTTGGGTGTTGGGGAGGGCAATATAAGAAGGGGGAGGAGACAGAAGAACAAGATAGATGGGGGAACACTGAAACAGGTTTGCATGGCCTAGTGGGACAGAGGTAAATAGTGATGCATACTCAACCTTGGAACAACAGGGCTCTGGGATACAGGGATCTACGTATACTTGAAGAGTGTAAATAATAGTAAAATTCGTGACTGCCTTATGGATATTAGTTTCCCTTGCCTACTATTGTAAAATAAACACTTGAGTGGAATAGAAAGGAATGTTGGGAAACATGATTAGAGAGAACTTGTAAGCCCACCTTCAGCCTATAACTGATTGGAATACCTAAAAAGGGTTCTACAACTTGCCCAGTGAAATAGACTTCATGTGAAGCCTTTACAGAGTATAGGACCTTAGGTGGAATCCTGAGTCCCATCCACAACCTTGTGAGGTGAGACATTCCCACTAGAAAGTACAAGCAGACTGGAACAGCTACAGTGACAGAAGATACATCATGATGAACCTGACCTATACTCAGAGTGGTAGTTACTCTTAATACCAACAGAGAGGGAAAGAGTCTTCAAATCTAGTATCAATGCTATCTGCTCTTTGCACAGGGTAGATAGGGACAGACAACTTAGACATTGGCTACCTAATATGACGGGGCAATAAAGGCACGAAGTGACTGGCTTACAAGGTTTCAAGAGGGAGCTTAGTTTAAGATTGTGGGTGAAAGAAAGAGTCCCCACTGAATAGCTATCATCTTGTCTAGATGGGTCTAGTGAAAGGAGATGGGGATAAGATTCGTAAGATTCAATAGTGAATAACTGTTATCATGAGTAATTGCGACTGTCACGCTTGTAAAGGTAGAAGTTTTGTAACAAAAAAAAGGGGAGTGGTTAATCTTAAAGTCCAGATACAGAGGACCCTAGGACCATCAAGAGAGGAACGCACAAATAGAATGTGGAACCTTATCCAGAGAAGCAGCAGTGCCCCCAGGGGGGCCTCATTGCCACAGTGGGCATTATCAGCTTGGATGTTAGGCAATTTGGTGTGCCCACAGTACAGAGAGACAGAAGCATGTTTGACATCATCAGACACAGACGCCATCTGCCTGCAGGCACACCCGGCCCCACCCCCTCCACTCCCTCAGCCTGGGCCAGCCCTCTGCCAAGCCTCTGAGGCTCAGGCCCACCCAAGGCCTAGGCCAGCCCACCAAGGCGCAGGCCAGCCCCCGGCACAGGCCAGGCCCCTGGCCAAGCTGAGACACTCTTGAGTTGCTTTTTACCAATAGTAACAGCGGGGTCCTGCTATAGGTCTGTGGGTTAATGTGCCAGACTGCAAAGCCTTTTGAACTTCAAGGTCGGTGGTTCGAGCTCACCAGCTGTTCCTTGGAAACCCTATACTGGGTTGCTGTGGGCAACAGCACTTAACAACAAGTCGAGTAGAGCAGAAGGACATTAAAGAAAGTAGAAAGAGAGTTAGGACATTAAAGACTTACAGATTTTTTAAAGCTACAGATTTTTTTCTTTTTGCTTTTTTCCTCTCTTCTGCCCCTCCCCTCCCTTTTTTTTTTTTTTTTTTGTGATTAGACACTGCTGTATTCAATCTTGTTTTT
>NW_006413459.1:0-1278 GCF_000296735.1 Chrysochloris asiatica | reverse complement strand
GAATGAAGTCCTTGACAACTTCAATCTTTTCTCCATTGATAAGAATGTTGTTTATTGGTCCAGTGGTGAGGATTTTTGTTTTCTTGACATTGAACAAACATAAGATCTGATATTTCAACATTCTGAACCTGTTTTTTTAAAAGATCAAATTGCTGAGGAATTACAGGCATTTTAAGCTTTTGCCTGCCTGCATGCATCTCCCACTTCCGTGCCCGCGCCGGCGAGTACCTCTGCCCCCTTCAGACCTTGGAATGCAGGGCTAGAGTAACCCCATTTAGAAGGCTGCATTTCCAGAGAATAGGAAGCATAAACTAACAAAGCCGAACAAATAGAGAGGGATATCGGCATGGATATCAGGAAATTTGGGGTACCCACGGTACAGAGAGATTGAGAGAGGCATTTTTTACGTCATCTGGGATGGACAATACCTCCCTATAGCCACTAACCCTAGCCCTCTACTGCCCTGGCCTAGACCAGCCCTCTGCCAAGCTGCTGAGGCTCAGGAATGCCCAAGGCAGAGGCCCGCCCACTGAGGCCAAGGCCCTCCCAAGGCCCAGACACTCCCACTGAGGCCAAGGCCTGCCCTGAGGCCCAACCCGTCCACGGACTGGTCACAAAGGATCAGGCGCAACCAAGGCCAAAATCGCCTACCCGTGACTGTCGGGTAGCCAGGTCGCTGAGACCCAGGGCCCCTGAGGCCGAATCCGCTGCGTAGCCCGGTTGCCAAGGCCCAGTGCCCCTGAGATCCAACCCACCCTCAGCCCGGTCCCTGAGGCACAGGCCCCCCAAGGCCCAATCCACCCAACCTGCCCGCTTAGGCCCAAGCAGCCCGATGCCCAGCTGCTGATACCTAGGCCCCCGGAGGCCCAAACCGTACACCTGAGGCCCAAACCACCCGCCCAAGGCCCAACCCTCCTGCAGCCCAGTCGCTGACACCCAGGCCTCCAGAGGCCCAAACTGCCTGCCCTAGGCTCAACCCACCAGCCTGAGGGCAAAACGGCCAGACGCCGAGGCCCAGGCCCAACTGAGGCCCAAAAAAGTTACTCTGAGTTAAGCAATAAGGAGAATGAAAAGGGAAGACCACATCCTGATCACACATTCCTGGAGGTAATCAGAAAACATAAAAAATTACCAAAACACATACTTAATTACTAGGGCCACAGATAAACATTAAACATGTCCAAGAAGCAAAAGCAAATGACCATATCGGCACATGTCCAGAAAAAAGATAAAATATCTGAGACATATGAACCATAAGTATGCCTTTTCTCCATGCAG
>NW_006413458.1:5564-6304 GCF_000296735.1 Chrysochloris asiatica | reverse complement strand
AGATCAGTCCAACATATCCATGCACGGAGAGCTAGGTATATGGCAGACGAGTACTTGCAACATTTCCAAAAACAGAGTTCTAGCTATATGGTCAACATGTCCATATACTGAGAGTTAGCTACATGGCAGATGAGTCCTACATTTATATATAGAGAGGACTAGCTATAAGGTAGATGATTCCAACATGTTCATACAGAGAGAGCTGAGTACATGGCTTATGACTCCAACATGTCCATATACAGAGAGCTAGCTACATGACAGACAATTCCGATATGTTCATATACAGAGAGTACCTACATGGCAAATCAGTCCAACATACCCATGCACAGAGAGTGAGCTACGTTTCAGTTGAGTCCAAAGTGTCCATATACACAGAGCTAGCTACATGGTAGTGTAGTGCAACCTTTCCATATACAGAGAACAAACTACATGGCAGATGAGTCCAATGTGTCCATATATTGAGAGCTAGCTACATAGAAGAGTAGTCCAACATGTCCATATACAGAATACTAGATACATAGCAAATGAGTCCAACATGTCCATATACTGAGAGTTAGCTATATGGCAGATGAGTCCAACATGTATTTATTTATATGAAAAGATACAAGGCAGATGAGTGCAACATGTGCATATACAGAGAGCTAGTTACATGGAAGTTTTCTCCAATATGTTCATGTACAGATAGCTACCTACATGGCAGACCACTCTAACATATCCATGCACAGAGAGCTAGCTACTTC
>NW_006413458.1:2907-4134 GCF_000296735.1 Chrysochloris asiatica | reverse complement strand
CATATACTGAGAGCTAGCTACATGGCAGAGTTATCCAACATATCCATATACAGAGTAGTAGCTACATGGCAGATGATTCCAACATGTTCATATACTGAGAGTTAACTACATGACAAATGCGTCCAACATGTGTATATTTAGAGAGCTAACTACAAAAGAGTTGAGTGCAACATATTCATACACAGAGAGCTGACTACATAGCTGATGAGTCCAACAGGTCCATATACTCAGATATAGCTATATGGAAGACATGTCCAATATATTCATAAATAGAGTGCTACCTATACAGTAGATCCGTCCAACATATTAATGTACAGAGAGCTAGTTACATGGAAGACGAGTCCAACATGTCCATATACAGAGAGCAGATGAAATAACGTGTCCATATACTGAGAGCTAGCTACATGGCAGAGTAGTGCAACATTTCCATATACACAGTACTAGCTACATGGCAGATAAGTCCAAAGTGTCCATATACTGAGGTAGCTACATGGCAGATGAATCCAACTTGTGTATATCTAGAGGGCTAGCAACAATGCAGATGAGTCCAACATGTTCATACACAGAGAGCTGGCTACATTGCAGATGAGTCAACATTTACATATACTGAGAGTTAGCTACGTAGCAGATGAGTCCAACATGTTTATAATTAGAGGGCTATCTATATGGCAGAAAAATCCAATATCTTTATATACAGAGAGCTACCTACATAGCAGATCAGTCCAACATATCCATGTACAGAGAGCTAGCTAGATGGCAGGCTAGTCCAAAATTTCAACTTAGAGAGAGCTAGCTACATGTCAGAGTAGTGCACCATATCCATATAATGGGTACTTGCCACATAGCAGATGAGGCCAACGTGTCCATATGCAGAGAACTAGCTACATGGCAGAGTAGTGCAACATTTCCATATTCATAGTTCGAATTATATGTCAGATGATTCCAAAGTGTCCATATAATGACAGCTTGCTACATGGCAGAGTAGAGCAACATTTCCATGTACAGGGTCCTAGCTACATGGCAGATGAGTCCATCATGTCCATATACTGAGAGTAAGCTACATGGCAGATGATTCCAACATGTGTATATTTAGAAGGCTAGCTACACTGTAGACGATTCCAACATGTTCATACACAGAGAGCTGGCTATGTGGCTGATGAATCCAACATGTCCATATACTTAGAGCTACCTAAATGGCAGAGAAGTCAAAATGTTCATATACAGAGA
>NW_006413458.1:0-1287 GCF_000296735.1 Chrysochloris asiatica | reverse complement strand
CTAGCTACAAGGCAAATGAGTCCAACATGTTCATGCAGAGAGAGCTGGGAACATGGCTGATGAGTCCAACATATCTAAACACAGGGATCTAGATACATGGTAGACAAGTCCAACATATTCATACACAGAAAGCTACCTGCATGGCAGATCAATCAACATATCCTTGCAAAGAGGACTAGCTACATGGCAGATGAGTCCAAAATGTCCATATACAGAGTGCTAGCTACATGGCAGAGTAGTGAAACCTTTCAATATTTAGTTCTAGCTACATGGCAGATGAGTCCAACGTGTCCATATATTGAGAGTTAGCTACATGGCAGATGTGTCCAAATGTGTGTATTTAGAGGTCCATCTACAAGGCAGATGAGTCCAACATGATCATCCACAGAGAGCTATCTACATGGCTGATGAATTCAGCATGTCCATATACTGAGAGCTAGCTACATGGCAGAGAAGTCCAAATGTTCATATACAGAGAGCTACCTGCATGGAAGATCAGTCCAACATATCCTTGAACAGAGAGCTAGCTACATAGCAGATGAGTCCAAAATGTCCATATACAGAGTGCTAGCTACATGGCAGAGTAGTGCAACGTTTCAATATAGAGTTCTAGCTACATGGTAGATGAGTCCAAGGTGTCCATATATTGAGAGTTAGCTACATGGCAGACATGTCCAAATGTGTATATTTAGAAGTCCAGCTACAAGGCACATGAGTCCAACATGTTCATACACAGAGAGCTAGCTACATGGCTGATGAATTCAACATGTCCATATACAGAGAAGCCCAACATGTGTGTATACATAGTACTAGCTACATGGCAAATGGGTCCAACATGTCCATGTACTAAGATTTAGCTACATATCAGAAGAGTCCAACATGTCTATATATAGAGGACTAGCTACAAGGCAGATGGGTCCAACATGTTCATACAGAGGGAACTGCCTACAAGGCTGATGAGTCCAATATATCTATACACAGAAATTTAGCTACATGGAAGAAAAGGCGAATATGTTCATGTACAGAGAGCTAACTACATGTCAAATCAGTCCAACATATCCATGCACAGAGAGCTAGCTACATGGCAGACGAGTCCAAAATGTCCATATACAGAGAGCTAGCGACATGGCAGAGTAGTGCATCATTTCCATATACAGAGTTCTAATTATATGGCTGATGAGTTCAGCGTGTCCATTTACCGAGACCCAGCTACATGGCATAGAAGTCCAACATGGCCTTATACAGAGTACTAGCTACATGGCAGATGAGTCCAACATGTCCATATAC
>NW_006413457.1:6307-6902 GCF_000296735.1 Chrysochloris asiatica | reverse complement strand
GTAAGGTAGAGGGTCAGAGAAAAAGAGGAAGATCCCCAGTGAGATTGATTGGCAAAGTGGTAGCATCAGTGGGCTCAAGCGTGGCAACAATTGTGAGGTTGGCACAAAACCGGGCTGTGTTTTTTTCTGTTGTGCATTGGGTCGCTATGAGTCAGTACAGACTTGCTGCAGCCTAACAACAATATTGTCTTAAAGACTTTGTGCTATTATTATATTAATATATTGAGTGTATGTTATTTTGTTCCTCTTAGACTTTTTATTGTTGTTGTTGCTTTATAATTAATTTATCTGCACAACAGGCCAAGTATACTTCTGTTTTGCTATTTTGGCTATATTGAATGTGTTCACCTGCTTCTCTAGTGAATTTAATAGCAGATGGGAGTGTGGGCACAAATCTCTGGTCACTAGTCATGAATGCTTATTCCATGCTGAGTGGGTATTAGCTGCCATCCTGCCATGGCACTGCAGGATAATGGGTTAGACTGCAAGGTCAATTTGAATCACAAGGCTGGTGGTTATAATGTTGCTCTATGGAAATCCTACACAGGGTCACTATGGGTTGGAACTGACTCAACGGCATTAACAACAATAACAA
>NW_006413457.1:0-5690 GCF_000296735.1 Chrysochloris asiatica | reverse complement strand
AAAGATTTACACCCTCGGAAACCCTGTACAGGGTCGCTATGGGTCGGAACTGACTCAACGGCACTTAACAACAACAAGGAGTCCTGAGGACTAAGATGCGCCTGACCAAAGCCCTCGTGTTTTCAATAACCTCATATGCATGTGAAAGCTGGACAGTGAATAAGGAAGATCGTAGAAGAATTGATGCCTTTGAATTATGGCGTTGGAGGAGAATACTAAAAGTGCCATGGACTGCCAAAAGAACCAATAGATCTGTTTTGGAAGAAGTGCAGCCAGAAAGCTCCTTAGAGGCCAAGATGGCTAAACTTTGTCTCTCATACTTTGGACATATTGTCAGGAGGGAACAGTCGCTGAAGAAGGATATCATGCTTGGTGAGATGAAGGGTCAGAGAAAAAGAGGAAGACCCCCAACGAGATGGATTGGCCAGGTGGCAGCTTTGATGGATTCAAGTGTGGTAGCGGTAGTGAGGTTGGCCCAGGATTGGACATGCTGCTGTGCATGGGGTCGCTATGAGTTTGTTCTGACTCGATGGCACCTGACAACAACAACAACAACAACAAGGAGTCCTGGTATGGCACTGTGGGTTAATGTGCTGAATTCCAAGTCATTTGAACTGCAAGGTTTGTGGTTCAAGCTCACTAGCCACTCCTTGGAAGCCCTATACAGGGTCACTATTGGTCGGAACTGACTGGACGGCACTTAACAACAACTATAAGGAAATAAACAGTTCTTTCAGGGCATGGTATGTCAACTGCCAAAGTGTATGCATGTAATGTAAATGGACAATTATCTACTGAATGTTATGAAAGCAAAACACTAGAGTGCCTCTTTATGTTTTAAGTGGCTTGGGAGATTGCAAAGATAACAGGAATAATAGCTCAGGAAAGAATTTATAAGTCCTGAGTAATATGATTTTTGTTGTTGTTGTTAAGTAGCGTGGAGTCAGTTCTGATTCATAGTGACCCTGCACAGGGTTTCTGAGGTTGTAAATCTTTATGGGAGCAGAAAGCCTCATCTTTCTCCAGCTGAACGTTGGTAGTTTCGAATTGCCAACCTTGAGGTTAGCAGCCCGATTCATAACCACTACGTTACCAGAACTCATAAGTGTTATGGTGTTGTTGTTGTTATGTGCCGTGGAGTTGGTTCTGACTCATAGCGACCCTATACAGGATTTACAAGTCTGTACATCTTTACGCGAGCAGAAAGCCTCATCTTTCTCCCCTGGAACAGCTGGTAGTTTCGAAATGTACGATGCTACCAGAGTTCCTTTAGTGTTATGGTAGAGTATATATATCAAGGAGTTGTACAGATGGGAGAGAGAGAGCTTCAGGTCAGGTGCTCAAAATGGCTATGGCTCTAGTCCTTGAATGAAGAGGTGTCAGAACCAGATTTGTTGGTAAATCCTTATAGAAGAAGTGATATTTCAACTGGATCTTGCAGGATGGATATGTAGAGAAGAGGAAGAAGTATCCTCAAGGTTGAATAAGTGAAAGCTCTATGATAGAAAGTATGCAGGGAAATTTCAAGCCAGATTGGCTTGAGAGGAGAACTTCTAGGAAAATAAGACTCTACCACTTGAACCTTCCCTTAGTGGGTCAATAAATTAACACAATTAGCTGCTAACTGAAAGATTAGAGGTTTACGTTTACCCAGTGGCATCGCAGAATAAGGCCCTGGTGACCTATTGTCAGCAAATCAGTCATTGTCAACCCCAGAAAGCAGAGTTGTACTCTACCACACACAGGCTCACCATGAGTAGGAAACAACTGAGCTGCAACTGCTTTTTGTTTAGTTTTATTTTTGTTTTTTTAGTTATGACTTTGAAAGACCATGTAGTCCTGGGTCACACAAATGATTAAGCATTTGATTACTAATTGAAAGGTTGGTATCTCAAACTTATCCAGAGTTGTCTTGGAAGAAAGGCCTGACAATTTGTTTCCGAAAGGTTAGCGTCTTGAAAACCTTACAGAGCATTTGGCATATTGGGTCTTCATGAGTTGGAATAGAGTCTACAACAGTTTGGTTATTTTTATCTGACCAGGCAGCAATTTTTCTTGTCTCCTATATGAATGATACTCGAGTTGTAATCACATAGACTGACTGAGCAGGATTATTTATCTTTTCTTTAAGTTATTTTCCTGAAATAAAAGCCAGAACTTCCATCTTAGTGATTCATTCATTTAGTGGCTTTTATATTGTACATGTATGTGCATCAGGCATCCTTTATTGAACTGGAACATGAAACAAAACAAATCATATTCTCTGTCCTCTAAGGCATTTATTATCAAGTGACTAAAGAAGATGTGTGAATAAATAATTGGAATAATTGTGATAATATGTGTTATAATGTATGTTTTGTACAAAGGGGCATAGGAAGGTGGAGAAGGGAGTGACTAATTTTAACCATAATTAATTGAAATATCTCCAGATGGTGAAGAAACTGTGAAAAATGTATGTTCAAAGTCAGGAAAACCATCTGTTGTCAGGTGATTACTATTGAGCCTAGGTCAGGCAAAGTTGGAGTACACAGCTCCTGTGTGTGCATATATGTGTTTGTAGTCACATACATTCATGTTAGAGTAACTGCGGAGGACTGGCAAAGTGAAATTTGTGGTGATGCTAACCTTCTTGGCCCTGAAGTCTCAGGTTAGATGTGAGGCCAGCTCACTGTCAGAAGTGAATTGGGGATTGGACACTTCAGTTACATGCCTCTAATCATAAAAGCAATTTATTTGTCTCATATTGGAAAGTGATGGTGTCAGTAGTGTTATTTCCTTCATTGAACTTAGGACTGACTTTATGTTGTTCAGTTACAAGGACCATAAACTCTCCTGTGACCTTGTGCTCTAGTTGCATGCCAACCTAGTTGACTGTAGTCATGTATTGACAATACATAATGCATTGCTAAGTCGTTAAAAATATGCCACAAGACTTCGTTCCAAAGAAGTGTATTACATAGCTCTATAGATGACCTTTCATTGCTTGGATTCCATTAGAAAACGTAAGTTGTTCTAGTCTTCCCCCATACCCAGAGGAAGTGTGGTTCTGAAAACATATCATGAATCTTTATGAGTTTTTATGAGAAAGCAACTGCAGAGACAGTTTCTGCTGCAATCTATCAATGCTATATAGAGATGCTCTTTCGCGTGTGATTCTGATCTGCTTATGCACTTATTTATTTTTCAGTAAACATTTTATTAAAAGTCCAGTAGATACTTTGCTCAGTATTAGGTAATCAAAGCCAAAGAAACACAATACCTGCCTTCAGCAGCCTAGTGTCATGTGGAAAAAATAGATATACTCTAGCGAGGTATTTGCCATGGAGCTACACAAATTGTTCCTGCAGGATAGAAGTTGAAGAAGTGGGAGCACTTAACTAAGTCAGTAAGAGAGGACTTCTAAGAAGCAGTGATGCTTAATATCACACAGAGGAGTTTGATAAGTTTGGGGATCTGGTACTTGGGGAACAGCCGAGAATGAGATTCCAAAGAAAGCAGGAATCAGGTCATATGACAAAGAGATTTGATTTTATATGTAAGATAATGATGTACCTAGAAGGATTTTAAAGCAGGATGTAACATAATCCAATTTGGAGTTTTAGAAAGATCATTGCAGAAATGGTATAGAGGTTAAAATAATATAGGCAGGATCAATTGAGTCCTAAAAAAATCAGTAAAAATTATCAAGAAAAAAATGAGGGGAGAGTCAATAGAAGCAGGAAAAAGTTTAAGTGTGAACTTGATTTGACTACTTGAATAAAAGAAACAGGAAGGAGGAGAAAATTTTTCAAATAATTCTGTAACTCTTGTAAATGTTACTATATGATTTGATTCTCATTGTCTGGAGTGGTCAGAACTTTTATGTACCAATCACTAGTGAATTTAAAAAATGAAATATTTTCATTGACACCTCTTTCTTTTCTCTTCTGACTTTAGGGATGTAACTTTGGGCATTGGTACAACAGTCTTGCTAACATGATTGGGCAGGAGAGAGACAAGAGAGAAAGAAAGTGCTGGGGCCTCAATAGTTGGTGAAACCACATACTGAGGAGGTTATAATTGGGGTAAGATATGGGGATAAGAAATAATTAGTATTGGATGGAGATTAATTTAGGTTAATGAAACTCAACTTAATGGCAATTTTGAGGCCATTTGGGTTTGAAATTAGAGGATAAACCAATGCATCACTAGTATGAAGATGTAAGAGGTATAAGAAAGAAATAAGGTAGGGTTTTATAATGAGGGAGATGCAAAAATCAAACACAAAATCCTGAAGAATGCTAACTTTTAAAAGATAGAACTAAGAGAGAACAAACAAGATGGCGGATTGGGTGGACGTGTAGTAAAGAGCTCCGCCAACAACAATACAGAATACCTGACCAAGCAGGTTCAGGGGATGGTCCCAGAACTCTGAACCACATATAAAGGAATATTTAGAAGGTTGGAAGGCTCACAGTTGGGGGAATTTGTGTCAGAAGCAAGAAATCTATTGCTTTCTAGTCAGGGATGCTCGGCTGCTCCAGGAACCACTGTCTTGGGTGAGACCACATGGGGTGAAGGATTGGAACGGCCACAGATGCCTGGCAGAACCACTGAGATAAAGGTGTGGACATTCTTTTCTTTTGGTATCTGTTCATTGGTCCTTTGCTATCTGCGCACCTCCATTCTGATGACTACAGGGGTTCCTGAGCTAGTGGGTACCCCAGCCCCACTCTCGGAGGGTTCTACTATGCATATGCACAGATCTCCTCGAAATTTAAAGAGACAGTTTTCGATTAAAACCAAATGGCCACAGCCAGCCCTGATCTGTTTCCACCTAGAAAAGAGGCCTGAACGGGGATTGTGGAGCGGGACAAGCAGACAAAAGGGGAAATAGGCCGAAAATTAATTACATCAAAATGACCAACAGTGATATCTTGAAACTTCTCAGGAAGAAGAATGAAAAGGGAAGCCCATTTCCTGATCACAGCTACCTGGAGGCATTCAGAAAGCATAAAAAATATCAAAATACATACCCATCTAAGTATTAAGTACACAGATAACCCCAGAAGATGCCCAAAAAACAGAAGCAGATGACCATATCTTCACATGTCCAGAAATGAGGTAAAGTGACTGAGGCAAATGAGCTGGAAGGAGACCTACACTCCATACTGGAAGATGGGCAGGCTTTGGAAATGCCTGAGAAGGAATTCCTAAAAATGATTATAAAAGGTATCAAAACACTATACAATGCAGAGAAAAATAAGGAAGAAGTCAGGAAAGTGCTACAGGAACAATCAAATAAGACAGACAGAGCATTGCAAACAATTCAAAAACTACAGAAAGAGTTCCAAACGATTAATAATAGAATATCAGAAATGGACAATACATTGAAAGGGAAAAGGAATAGAATTGAAGAGATAGATGCTAGAACTAGTGATCTAAAAGATAAATCTTTCGACACCACTTGGAGAGAAGAACAAATACAAAAAAGGATAAAAAAAATCAGAAGAAAGCCTAAGATTCATGTTGGATAACATGAGGAGGAATAACATAAGAACTATTGGCATTCCAGAACAGGAACAATCACACAAGCCCACAGAGGAGATAGTTGAAGAGCTTTTGGAAGGAAATTTTCCTAACATCATGAGAAGTGAAAAGATAAGCATTCAAGAAGCTCAATGAACCCCAGGATGGATAGACCCTAAAAG
>NW_006413456.1:2589-5344 GCF_000296735.1 Chrysochloris asiatica | reverse complement strand
GGACCCACACAAAATCGGCAGAGTATACTGTGCACCTTTTTTTTCCCCTTTTTCTTTTCCAAGGTTCCCACAGCATGCCTCCATCGCATCTCTGCGGCTCCTATTTCGTCCCGCTGCCTGGATTTGCCCAGGATGTGGCCTCAGGCCTCCGTGCCTGGCCGGCAGATCCAAAAGTACGCGATTTCCCGCCTCAGCTCCAAATTCCACAGGCTATAAGTCCTCTAACCTTTAAATTATTCCTATCTCTGTAGGTCCAAGCCTTGGAGCCACGTCCTGCCTCTTTCTTGCTTGGAATTCCGAGTTATTGTTGACGGTGACCTTCACTACACCTTCACCCTAGCCGCCATCAAGCCCCGCCTTTCGGGAATGATTCTTGCTGTAAAGATTTGTTCCCTCTTTTGAGCTACTGCCTCCATAGGTTTGGGTCAAGTTCATCAAATTGTATCAGATTACTCTTTTTTCCCTCTTCTTTCTTCTTCTGGTTAAGCTCTGATCATCCAGTCATTGAAGTCAGGTCAAGTGGGTATTATCTGCAAGTGTGGGTGTTCTTATGCATATGCCCTTTCTTTTTATCAGCTGGATGCTTCACTCTCAGCTCTAGCCCTCTGTGGCTATGTCCTTGTCCATGGGCTCAGGAGTTCCCAGGTCTTACCACACTTCTGACCAACCAGCCCTTCCTCTTCTCTCTCTCATCTCTAAGTCAACAGGAGTGTGTGGAATGTGGTTTCAACTCAGCCCATTTCTTCATTGCTGCTTTTCACCCTCTTCTATGCACCAGTAGACCAACATGGTTGACAACAAGGTTACATGCCTATTCATATGTTCCCTTTGAGTTTCAGTCTTGGAGGGGTTTGGATGGATATTTTTGCTGGATATTTGGTTCTTGGTAGGCACTTTGCTTCTTTCAGTGACTTATATTTGTCATTCCTTTGTCTCTTGCCTTCATGTTTTTTTGCAGAAAAATCAGAGCTTAATCATATTAGTTCACCTATGTAACTTAAGTTTTCATTTTTTTCTGAGCTGCTTTCATGATTTTTTCCGTGTTTTTGGCCTTGGAAATTTTGACTATAATATGTTGTGTTTTTCTTTTGGGGTCTGTACTGTTTGGAGTGCAGTTTCTTGCATGACTATTTTCTTTGTTATTTTTTCTGTTAGTTCCTTTTGCTGATAAATATTGAGAGACTTTTCTTCAAGCTCACTAATTGGGTTTTCCATTACTTCCGTTGTATTGCATTGCTGTTCAGTGTATTATCTGTTTCTGAAGTTTTAGGTTAATTTTCAGGCTTTTAAATTGCTGTTTATGTGTGGTTCCCATTTCTTCAGTTTGTTTTTTGAACTTTTCCATAGTTTTGTCTTCAGATCTCATCTGTAGTTTTCTTAATCGTTCTCACAATCTGCAGAAGTTGCCTTGTTAGCAGTCTTTTAATTACCTTACCTCGGAGTTCTGATACCTTTTCAAGAGTTGTATTTTCTCCCTGTTTTCCTTCTCTTTCACTGCTTCCTCTTCCAGTGGGCGCTCTGTCCACCTGTCTGTCCTAACCTGATCCTCAGGACTCCAGGATCAGCATCTGTCCCTGTCTCCCTGGTCCTCCAAGTCTTTGTTGTACATGGTTGGGTCGGTGCAGCTGCTTATCTTGCCATCTTGCATTGGCTTTTCAGCACCATCTTTTTTTGTTTTTGTTTTTGGAGGAGGTGGGAGAAACTGTTGTAGTGTAAAGAGCACAAGACAGGGACACTCTGTGTTGAATTTAGTTGTAGTTCAACATCTTATTAGCTGGGTAGTGTTGGGTAAGTTGTTGGCATGCATTTCTCATATGTGGAATGTGGTTAAAAAAAGCTGTTTCCAGGATTGCTCTGAGGACAAGAGTTAGGATATTTAAATAGTTAGGCTCTACCTCTGTAAGCAGCAGTCAAGAAATCAAACGACGTATTGCATTGGGCAAATCTGCTGCACGAAACTTTTTTAAACTTTTGAAGAGCAAAAATATCAGCTTGAGGACTAAGGTGCGCCTGACCCAAGCCTTGGTATTTTCAATAACCTCAAATGCATCCAAAAGCTGGACAGTGAATAATGAAGAATTGATGCTTTTGAGTTACGGTGTTGGACAAGAACGTTGAAATTGCCATGGGCTGCCAGAAGAACCATCAGATCTGTGTTGGAAGAAGTGCAACCAGAATGCTCCTTAGAGGCCAAGATGGCCAAACTTCGTCTCTCATACTTTGGACATATTGTCAGGAGGGACTAGTCGCTAGAGAAGGATATCATGTTTGGTAAGGTGGAGGCTCAGAGAAAAAGAGGAAGATCTCCAGCAAGATGGATTGGTAAAGCGGCAGCATTGATGGACTCAAGTGTGGAAATGATAGTGAGGTTGGCCCAGGTTCGGGCATTGTTTCGTTCAGTTATGCATAAGTTCGCTATGAGTCAGTACCTATTCAATGACATCTAACAACAACAACATACCTACTGTTACCCTCGTCTATATTGTTCTTCCACCAGATACCTGTAGGTTACCAGGTTTATTTTAAACTTCATTTTTTAAAAAACTTTTTATTGTGAATCGAGTGATTATTTGCAGACCAGATCATGAGTTTTACAGCAAGCATATCATTACAATAATTGAATCCCTTCCATGTTAACAAAAGTTAACAATACTTACTTCTCTTAATCAACCAGTCATCAGTTTGTCATACTGTGGTGGCTTGTGTGTTGCTGTGATTCTGGAAGCTATACCATGGGTATTTTAAATACCAGCAT
>NW_006413456.1:0-1109 GCF_000296735.1 Chrysochloris asiatica | reverse complement strand
TTGAAGGATTCTCTGGGGAAATTATTGAATGATGCAGAAAGTATCAAAAGAAATGGAAGGAATACACAGAGTCACTGTACCAAAAGGAAATGGTTGATATTCAACCATTTCAAGAGGCAGTGTATGATCACGAGCCACTGATCTTGAAAGAAGTCCAAGGTGTATTGAAGGCATTGGCTAAGAACAAGGCAGTAGGAATTGATGGAATACAAATTGAAATCTTTCAACGAACTGATGCTGCACTGAAGGCTTTTACTCTTATGTGCCTGGAAATTTGGAAGACAACTGTCTGGCCAACTGACTGGAAGAGAGCCATATTTGTGTCCATTCTAAAAAGAGGTGACCCAACGGAATGCAGAAATCATTGGAAAATATCATTTCCCATCAGAGTAAATTTTGCTAAAGGTAATACAGAAACGTCTGCAACCATACCTTGACAGTGAACTTCCAGAGTTTCAGTCCAGATTCACAAGAGGATGAATTAGATGAGCCATTAGATGAATCTTGGCTGAAATCAGAGAATATTACAAAGATATTTACCTGTGTTTTATTGACTTCACAGAGTCTTTTGATTGTGTGGATCATGACAAACTATGGACAACGTCGTAAAGTATGAGTATTCTGAAACTCTTAATTGTGCTCATGAGGAACCTGTACATAGATCAGGAGGCGGTTGTTCGACGAGAATAAGGGAACACCGAATGCATTAAAATTTGGAAAGACATGTGACAGGTTTGCATTTTTTCACCATACTTACTTAGCCTGTATGCTGAGCAAGTAATCCGAGGAGCTGGGTTATATGAAGAAAATTGTGACATCAGTATAGGAAGAAGACTCATTAACAACCTGTGATAGGCAGGTGATACAACCTTGCTTGCTGAAAGTGAAGAGGACTTAAAATACTTACTAATGAAAATCAAAGACTATCATCGTATTTGATTGACAGCTTTGCTGGGTAGAGGATTCTTGGGTAGCAGTTTTTTCTTTCAGGGTTTTATATATGTCTCCCTATTGCCTTCTTTCCTGCATGGTTTCCATTGAGAAATCCAAGCTTAATCTGATTTGTTTGCCTTTGTATGTTATATTTCTCTTTTCCCTAGCTGCTTTCA
>NW_006413455.1:1312-6881 GCF_000296735.1 Chrysochloris asiatica | reverse complement strand
AAAAAGATTTATAGTCACAGAAATCCTATATAGGTCTGAGATGAGTCAAAAACCAACTAGATAACAGCATTTTTTAAAATACAAAATTGTACTTTTTTTGATCTACTAATTTAAATCAGGATAATATCTAAAAGTTTCATCCATATTATAGCATGTATCAAGAGGAATCTATTTTTAGCACAAATTCTATCTTTGTTTGCCAATTGTTCCCTCCCTCTAGAAGTATTTTTATAAACACCACTATACCCATTTTTTTTTTTTTTTTTTACTGTGTTGTTGTAGAAAAATAGCACAGCATATTTAAAATATATACTTCCGGGGGAGGGGGCTCTATAGGCAAACAAACATCTGAGGTGCATGTTATTTGTGTAAAAATACAGTGGTATTCCACTGTATGTATGTACCACATTCTATTTCTCTATTTATCCTTTTATGTGTATTTAGGTTGTTTCCATCTTTTGACTCTTGTAACTAATATTGAAATAAACATTGGTTGCACAAGTATCTATTTGGATCTCTGCTTTCAAGTTTCTGAAGTACATATCTAGTATATTCCTAGTATGGATAGCGTAGTGGTTACGCATAGGGCTACAAACTGCAAGGTCAGCAGTTTGAAACTACCAGCTGTTCCATGGGAGAAAGATGAGGCTTTCTGCTCCCATAAAGATTTACAGCCTCAGAAACCCTGTACTGGGTCACTATGAGTCTGAACCAACTCCACGTCACATACCACAACCACATGATAAATAGCACAGTGGTCCTGATGATAGCACTAGACTGTGAACCACAAGGCCCGTGATTCAAGCCTGCTAGTCACTCCACAGGAAAAAAAAATGAGATTTTATGCTCCCACAAAGATTTGAAATACTGGAAACCATATGCAGGTTCGCTATGAGTTGGACCTGATTTGATGGCAGTTAACTACAACATGATACCATGGTAGCTTGGTGGAGTTCTGGTGGGTTTCTGAAGAACAGGTGCTGGACTGTCAACTGCAAGGTTAGTGGTTAAAACCTACCTGATATTCATTGGAAACCCTATGCTGTTTTTGGGTGCTATTGACTTTGTTCCAACCCAAAAAGACACTGTATAGGGTTCTCAAGGAGTGGCTAGTGATCTTGAACTCCCAACCTTGCTGTTCAAACTGACTTTGTAGTCTAGCTCATTAATCCATAGCACTACACCAGAACTCCTTAAACAGGGTCATTACTAATCAGAACTGATTCAATGCTTAACAACAACAAGGCAGCTTGGTGACTTTTTTGGATAAATACTGGACTTCAACCTCACCAGTTGTAAGATAAGCAGTAGTTATAGCCCACTAACTTCTGCTCTTTCAAAACCAGTTTTGAAATTCCTATATGGGGTTGATATGAGTAGGAAACAATTTAAAGGAACGTAACAAAACAACATGGTAAGCCTAATTTTATTGTTTTGGGAAACATCCTCAATGATTTTAATAGTGTCTGTACGATTCTGTTTTCCCACTAAGAACAAATAAGAGTTCCAATTTACCAACTGCCTCATCAACTTTGTTATTTTGTTTTCTCTTACTTTGCTTGGTTTTGCCTTAGTATTTCTTATGAGAGTGAAATAAAATTTGATTATGGTTTTAATTTGCATCTCTCTTGGGGCTGATGACATTGAGCATATTTAGACTGTTCTTTTTGGTGAAATATCCAAAAAACCAAGTCCTTTGTCCACTTTATGACTGGATTATTCGTTTTCTGTTCTATTGTCAAAATGTTATAGATAGTTTAGATATTAGATTATTATCAAATATATGGCCAATAAATAGTTTGTATTTTCACTTTTTTGACAATGTTTTTTAATGAAAAATAGTTTTTAAATTTATGAGGACACATTCTATAATAACAAAAGAGAAAATAACTGTCTTTTGTTATTATACAATCCATTATTGATTAAAGCTATTTGTTTAAAATCAATCAATAAAAATAAACAGCAACTCATAAAATTTTTAAACTTTTGATCATCATAAAGTTAACCCAGACAGCATTAGCACATTCCTTCCATAAAAATGTTATGGTTTCAATTTCCGCATTTAGTTCATTTTGTATTTGGTTTTGTGTGTGATGTCAGGTATGTGTCCTGTTTTATTGCACTGCATATTAAAATTCAATTTTTCTACAACCACTGAATAAAGAAACTATTTCTTTCCTCACAGAACAGATTAGTGCACATGAATCATGCCAGGTAACAATGCAAAGATTGATAAATTTTTAAAGACTGAAATCATACAAAGTGTTTTCTCTTAGCACAATAGAGGGAAGCTAGAAATCAATAACAGAAAGGGGAAATTTAAAAAACCCTCGAAAATACACAAACATATGGAAATCAAACAACATACTATTAAACTATCAATGGGTCAAGGAAATCAAAAGAAAGTCACAGATTTCTTAAAGACAAATGAAAATGCCAGAACATACAAGAATGTGTAGAATTCAGTGGAGGCAGTCATCAGGGGGACAGTTATAGAAATAAATATCTACATAAAAAAAAAAAAGAAGAAAGATCTCAAATCAGCAGCCTAATAAGTTGAGGAACTAGAAAGAGAAGAGAAATGTATACCTAAACATACCAGAAGAAAGAAATCAAAGAACAGAGGAAAAAAATTAATGAAATTGAAACCAGTAAAAAAAATAGCATCAATGAAACCAAAAGCTGATTCTTGTGAAGGTCAATAAAATTGAGAAACATTTAGGTTGACTGATAAAGAAAAGAGAGAAAATATGAAAGCTATTAAAATAAGAAATGAAAGAAGAGACATTACATGTGATCTGAAAGTAATAAAGAAAATTATGATAGGATATTATTAACAATTGTATTAAAATTAATTGGATAACCTACCCAGATGGACACAAGAGTAAATAGAAAGTCTTAAAACATAACAAGAAAGTAAATCAGTGATCAAAAACCTCATAATAATATAAATAATAATAATAAAAACAGTCCTGGACCAGATGTTTTCCCTGGAGAATTCTATCAAACATCTAAAGAATTGTCCCTAATCATGTTTAAAATACCCCTGCCCCCCAAATAAAGTACAATGTCCTAATTAATTATTAATTATATGAAGCAAACACAACCCTGGTAACAGAACAAGACAGACATCACAACAAAATAAAACTTCACATCATTATCCCTTATGAATACAGATGCAAAAATCCTTAACAAGAAGTGAATAGAATACAACAACATATTAAAATAGTTCTACACAATGACAAAGTAGGATTCATTCAAGAAATGAAGGAATGATTCAACATTACAAAATTAACAACATAAAACACCATTATATAACAAAGGACAATAACCACATCTTTATGGATCATTTCTATGCATATAAATAAGCATTTTATAAAGTTAAACACTCCTCAGTATAGAAATATACTGTATAGGAATAGAAGTTCCTCAGTATGACTCAGGGAATATATAAAAAGGCAATAGCCAACATTATATTTAACAGAGAATGCATGATATTTTTTCCCTTGCTCTGACTTATGATATTAAGTTTCTCCATTGTCTCATTCCATTGATTGATTCCTGTATTTTTCATCTGGTGAGTTCCAAGTATATAATTGTTGTTTATGTCCAGATCCTGGAGAAATATATAATGTTTCATAAAGTGGAGGGTCAGCAAATAAAACAAAGACCCCCACCGAGATGGAGTTGTACAGTGGTAGCAACAATGGACTCAAATGTAGTAATGATTGTGAGGTTAGCACAGGATGGGGAAGTGTTTATTCTGTTATATATAGAGTCACTATGAGTCAGAAATGAACCAATGGCACTTAACAACAACAATAGAAAGCAGGAGAAAAAAAGTGATAAGATGGTACTCAGTAAAAGGAGAAAAGTTTGTGAGACTAGAAAATCAAGGCAGTCCTGCCAAGTTTTGGCTTTCACAAGTTTCAATGTACTACGTCAATGTTACCATCATCATAATAACTATATCAGAAGTTACAGTGATATAAGTACTTAGCTTTTTTTATTCAGGTAGTCCACACTTATAATGCATTTCATTTACAATGAACATTTGCAATTTTTTATGTTTTTGTTTTGTATATCATAATATTAGTAATTTACGATTCATCTGTCAGTTAATCATACTGTGGTGGCTTGTGAGTTGCTGTGATTCTGGAAACTATGCCATAGGTATTTTAAATACCAGCAGAGTCATCCATAGTGGACAGGTTTCAGGTGAGCTTCCAGATGAAGACAGAAGAGGAAGAAGAAAAGACGAACTACTTTAGAATATTTTGTCACTGAAAACCTTATGAATAGCAGAAAAACACTGTCAGATATAGTGCTGGAAAATGAAACCCTCAGGTTGGAAGGCACTGAAATATGACTGGGGAAGAGCTGCCTCCTCAAAGTAGAGTTGACAATGATGATGTGAATGGAGTAAAGCCCAAGGAAGTAAAGCCCGAAGGACATTCATTTGCTGATGGGTCACAACTCAAAATGCAAAGAAACAGCTCCAAATATCCATTAATAATTGGAAATGGAATGTACGAAATATGAAACTAGGAAAATTGGGGACTGTCAAAAATGAAATGGAATGCATAAATACTGTTATCTTAGGAACTAGTGAGCTGAAATGGACTGGTATTGGCCATTTTGAACCTGACAACCACATGGTTTACTATGCTGGGAATGACAAATTGAGCAGGAAAGGTGTTACATTCATTGTCAAAAATAATATATCAAAATCAGTCATGAGGTACAATGCTTTCTGTGATAAGGTAATATTCATGAGCCTGCAGGGAAGACCAGTTAATGCCACTATTATTCAAATTTAGGCACCAACCACTAAAGCCAGTGAAGACATTCTACCAACTTCTTCAATCTGAAATTAATCAAACATGCAATCAAGATGTATTGATCATTACTGGTGATTGGAATGCAAATGTGGGGAACAAAGAGGAAGGTTTAGTAGTTAGAAAATATGGCCTTGGTGATAGAAATGATGCTGGAAATCATATGATAGAATTCTGCAAAATCAATGATTTGTTAATTTTAAATAACTTCTTTAGACAGTGTAAGAGATGATTATACACATGGACCTCACCAGATGGAGCACACAGAAATCAAATTGACTACATCTGTGGAAAGAGAACATAGAAAAGCTTCATAGCATCACGCAAAACAAGTCCAGGGGCAGACTGTGGAAAACCATCAATTTCTCATATGCAAACTCAGACTGAAGCTGAAGAAAATGAAAACAAGTCCACAAGAGCCAAAATTTGACCTTGAATATATCCCTGAATTTAGATATCATTTGAAGAACAGATTTGATACATTAAACACTAAAGACCAAAGACCAGAAGAGTTGTGGCATGACATCAAGAACATAATACAGGAAGAAAGCAAAAAGTCATTAAGAAGACAAGAAAGAAGGAAAAGATCAAAATGGATGTCATAAGAGACACTGAAACTTGCTCTCCAGTTTAGAGACACTAAAGCAAATGAAAGAAATGAGGAGGTCCAAGAGCTGAACAGAAAATTTCAAAGGTCAGCTCTAGAAGACAAAGTAAAATATTACAATGAA
>NW_006413455.1:0-1092 GCF_000296735.1 Chrysochloris asiatica | reverse complement strand
GGAGGCACTCACTAATCTATGCCAAGAAATTTGGAAGAAAATTATCTGGCCAACTGATTAGAAGAGATCCATATTTGTGCCCATTCCAAAGAGAGGTGACCCAATGGAATCCAGAAATCATTGGACAATATCTTTGATATCCCATGTGAGTAAATTTTTACTATAGGTAATACAGAAATGGCTGCCAGCATACATTAGCAGAGAACTTTCTGAGGTTCAGGCATGATTCAGAATACAACCTGGAACAAGGGATATCATTGCTGATGTCCAATGGATCTTGGCTGAAAGTAGAGAATACCAGAAAGATGTCTACATGTGCTTTATTGACTATGCAAAGGCTTTTGATAGTGTGGATCATGACAAGCTATGGAGAACATTGCGAAGTACGAGTATTCCGGAACATTTAATTGTCTTCATGAGGAACCTGTATGTGGACCAAGAGGCAGTTGTTCAAACAGAACATGGGAACACTGAATGGTTTAAAATTAAGAAAGGTGTGTGACAGGGTTGCATTCTTTCATCATCCTTATTCAACTTGTATGCTGAGCAAATAATATGAGAAGCTGCATTCCATGAAGAAAAACATGGCATCAGGATTGAAGGAAGACTCATTAACAACCTTTGATAGGAAGATAATACAAACTTGCTTGCCTAAAGTGAAGAGAACATAAAATACTTACTGATGAAGATCAAAGGGCACAGCCTTCAGTATGGATTACTTCTCAATGTCAAGAAAACAAAAATCCTCACCACTGGACCAATAAACAGCATTCTTATCAATGGAGAAAAGATTGAAGTTGTCAAGGATTTCATTCTTAGATCAACCATCAAAATATCATGGAGAGAGGACTTCTGGAGGGCGGCCAGGCGGTGCGGGTGAGTGGGGGCTCCGGGATCAGGGGGAGACAACTCTTGAGTTAAACCTCCCAGGTAGGAATTCACAGTCTCACAGCCGGCGTGAATCTTAGTGCACCAGAGCCTTAGACCCGCTTCTTTAAGAAATCACTGTGCAAGGAAGTACAGGCTTGTTAAAAGTGCACCGCGGCAGCCCCAGCTCCATTGGGCTTGAGGGGGCGGGGTGGGAACCAGCTC
>NW_006413454.1:660-6796 GCF_000296735.1 Chrysochloris asiatica | reverse complement strand
TATAATCATTGTAATGAAACAAGGTGTATGATTTGTTGAATATAAAACTGATGATCTGCCCTGTAAACTTTCACTCAATCCACAATAAAAACCTTCAAAGCAAAACACTATGACCCAAACATGTAGATTCTGCTTGTTGATTCTGAACAAATGAAGAATATTTCCAAGGAGCGAAAGAATGAGGCTCACACACACATTTTTGGGGGGACAGTGGAGTCATTTCTCAAAAGTGAGGGGCCAACTGGATATGAAAGTCTGGTGACATTGATATAAATAAATAAATATGAAAATGCATTTAATCCGATCACATTGTGCTCATTAAATCAAGAAAGGAGAAGGGCTCGTTACATATCTGTTCTCCAAAACCAAGAGGTATATCCATCTATAATCAGACTGACCCACACATGTTTCTCTCGTCAATTAAACCCAAGTAAAATGTCTTCAGAGGGAGCAAGAAAGGCAACTCTTTTAAAGGTTT
This sequence comes from Chrysochloris asiatica, assembly GCF_000296735.1. Lineage (NCBI taxonomy): Eukaryota > Metazoa > Chordata > Mammalia > Afrosoricida > Chrysochloridae > Chrysochloris > Chrysochloris asiatica. The sequence goes on along the minus strand of NW_006413454.1, from coordinate 6,318 downwards.
CTCCAGACAGGACAAGCTGAAAACGCTCACTATGAAAGTTCTCTGGATCCAACTAAGATAAGTGACTGCTATAAGGAAAACAGATGCCACAAACACACCTAAGAAGCTTCCCAACAGCATTTTCAGCAAAATAGAACTATGGAGAGAGAGCCCAGGAGAGGCAAGCTAGACTAGAAGAAAAGAGACTAGATTTCAGCCTGGAGAAACCTGTCATCTGACTTCTCTTAACTAAAAGGTCCCACCTCTACGGACTGGACTAGTAGGGCCCAGGGTGAAAGGTGAAATTCAGGTGCCTTTGTTCTATTTATTCCAGGACAATCCCATAATTAGCTCAGCAAGAAAAGGGGTTTTGCCCCCTAAGGTATCCTAGCATCTCTCTAGTTTAAAATGCCTTTGTTTGAAATTCTTGCCTTTCAGGTAACTCTGGAAGAACTCTTTCCTCCCTAACCTTTCTTACATTCACAAAGGTAGCATCAAATGCTGTAAACATAAAATTATTTACAAAGAGAATATGGTGAATAGTCCCAAAATTACAAACACAATGCCAATTTGATGATAGGATTTCTTCTAAGATTAGGGGGGAAATTGCTCATTTTTCTGGTTCATTAACTCTCTTCAGCTACATTTCCACAGTCCAGCTACGTGAATATATGAATTTCTGAGCCAAACCTCTGCTGCTCTAAAAATGTCAGGTTCCTGCGTCCAGCTTTGGCTCACATGAAAAGCAAAGTGTGGGAGATTACTTTAGGAGGAGGCTGGCAAGGGCCAACTGGATGCCTATAGACTATAGAATAGCAGCCTCTAAAGCTTCACGTTCAAAAAATGATTGATTTTGCTTTTCACAATAATTAAAAGGAAAAATGGAAAAGGAATCTGAATGGTCTCAAAAGAGCAGACACTGAATAATAGATTTTTGGAGGCTTCAGATGATTCAATTACCAGGCTGCCGAACCAGTAGAGGATGTATTGTCATTACACCCTAGAGAAGGTCACTACGCTGCCTGACAGGGCCCTAGCCAGTGTATTATATAATGCAGAGAAAGACAGAGGACACCACAGGAAACTATATCATATAATTACCAAAGGCCATTAAACTTAATGTCCCCCTGATGTTATAAGTTACATCTTTTAGGAGAGAGTCTGAGCCTAATATTTAATATCAAAGATAGGATTCAACCATGGGAAGTAAATAAATAAGCCATGCATAGTAAGAAAGAACAAAAATATTCAGCTATAGCTATTACATCTTATGGACAAAACCAATGGCCTGACGTTAAGAAAGATTAGATTACTCAGAATTTCTAAGAATCTTAGCCAATTCATTTTCCTCTGTGCAAGTTATCAAACATACAGATAGCTAGGAAATTCTCTTGCACATCAGTGGATAGTAACTGCTGAATCAGATGCTGATGTCTCATCAAAAACTGGAAGGATGACGCTGGTCATGTTTAGTTACCACCTGCCCATACCAACATTAATTTAACAGTGAACAGATCAGGCAACGGGCACCACAGCTGCCTTTCAAGGAAGCAGCTGAAAGACTTCTCTGTATGGCAAAAAATAGTTTGGTGTTGTTATGTGCCTTCGAGTCAGTTCTGACTCGTTGTGACTCTATTTACAACAGAACAAAACACTACCCAGTCCAGCCTGTGCCAACCTCACAATTGTTGTTACACTTGAGCCCATTCCAGCTGCCACTGTGCCAAATCCATCTCACTGGGGGTGGGGGTGGGTCTTCCTCTTTTTCACCAACCCTCCAACTGGTCTCTCCTGATAGCATGTCCTTCCAACACAGATTTGTTTGTTCTTCTGGCAGTCTATGGTAATTTTAATATCCTCCTCCAACACCATAACTCAAATACATCAATTTGTCTATGGTCTTTCTTATTCACTGTCCAACTTTCACATGCATATGAAAATACCATGGCTTGGATCAGGCACACCGTAGTCCTCAAACTGACATCTCTGCTCTTAAACACTTTAAAGAGGTCTTGTGCAGCAGATTTGCTTAATGCAATACATCGTTGATTTCTTGACTGCTTCTTCCATGAGTATTGATAGTGGATATAAACAAAATGAAATCTCTGACAGTTTAAATCTTTTCTCCATTTATCATGATGTTATTTATTGGTCAAGTTGTCAGGATTTTTGTTTTCTTTACATTGAAGTGCAGCCCATACTAAAGGCTGTGGTCTTTGATTTTCACTAGTACTACAAACTTTCGCCTCATATGGACGCGAAAGCTGGACAGTGAATAAGGAGGATCGTAGAAGAATTGATGCCTTTGAGTTGTGGTGTTGGAGGAGAATACTGAAAGTGCCATGGACTGCCAAAAGAACCAATAGATCTGTTTTGGAAGAAGTGCAGCCAGAGTGTTCCTTGGAGGCCAAGATGGCTAAGCTTCGTCTCTCATACTTTGGACATATTGTCCGGAGGAAATAGTCGATGGAGAAGGATGTCATGCTGGGTAAGGTGAAGGGTCAGAGAAAAAGAAGAAGACCCCTAATGAGATGGATTGGCCAGGTGGCATCATTGGTGGACTCAAGTGTGGCAGTGGTAGTGACGTTGGCCCAGGATTGGACATTGTTTCATTCTGCTGTGCATGGGGTCGCTATGATTCGGGTCCGACTCAATGGCACCTGACAACAACAACAAACTAACAGAAGGAGCTCTGGTAGCATAGCCGTTACGAATTGGGCTGCAAATTGCAAGGTCAGCAGTTCGAAACTACCAGCTGCTCTGTAGGAGAAAGATGAGGCTTTCTGCTCCCTTAAAGATTTACAACATCAGAAACCCTGTTCAGGGTCGCTATGGGTCGGAACCGACTTGATAGCACTTAACAACAACAACAAACTAACAGACAAGTGCTGGAGAAATGGCTTAGGAAAATGTACTGCAGTTCCAGCCCTGACACCTATGAGCCGTGTGATTTGGAGTAAAGGTTTTGCTCGTGTCAGTTTTGGTTTTGCTGTAAGACCTCTTAAGCATCCATTTCTTCATCTGTATTATGGGCACAGTAATGCCCATCCTACAAGGAGGTCAAATCTAACACGGACGTGCCGGCATTTACATGCTTAAAATGTGTTAGTTTCTTTTATGTCACTGAATTATTAGAAAACATCTATTAAAATGTTTTTTGAAAAACAAAAAAAAACCTAAAATCTCTAGGAAGGTTGCAGAGGGGCTGTGGATAAAGTGATCACCACTGTTGGTGTCTAAGTTTGCTATAATCCCTCAGAATGACCAGTCCCCCAGTCGTGTGGTGGAGAACTCAGTTCTAACCAAGGACAGGTGAGTGTCACAAGAAGAGGGCTAGCTGCTAAATGTGGTGAAGAAATAACCACTGGAGCTGCAGCCCAGGGAAATAGCCCTCATTTGGGTTTGGGTTTTGGATTTCTTTGATAATAAGAAAACAATGTAAACACGTCACATAGTTCAAAAAGTAAGAAAAGAAGTTTTGAAAAATTACCCGTGGTTCTTTGCTGTTTTGGTTGTTAAGTGTCATCCAATTGGATCTGGCTCACAGAGACCTTGTATAGGGTTTCCAAGGAGTGGCTTATGGGCTTGTGGTTAGCAGTCCAGTGCTTATCCTACAGTGCCACACCAGGGCTCTGCCACACACACACACAAAAAATCCATTTTGGATTTTCTTATATACAAATTAATTTGTATATATACTTACAGACTGGGGCCTGCAAGAGACAACTTTCTTTTTTGTTTCCTACAACTCTTTCATCGTGTCAAAGCACCTAGATCTGTTGATGAGAATGGGAAGGGGATAGTTCAAAGTTCCCATTAGAGACGACATACTCCATTTTAGTTGAAAACACTTTCTTTCAAATTAATTCAATATTTGTGCAGTTTTGTGTTCAGACTTTCAGGGCTTCGCCCTCCTCCCCCTTTTCCAAGCCAAGATGATAAACAACAACAACACAGTCTGAGACTGTGTGCCTTTATCGGAGCAGACAAACTCATCACTATCCCAGATAATGGCTGCTGGGTTTGAACTGCCAACCTTGTGGGACTCATTTATAAAGATAAGCAAAGCCCTATTCTGATATCTTGCAGTTGTCAGTTTTCTGTCCTGTGCAGTTAAGACAGAGCAGAGGAAGGGAAGGCCAGCCCACATCATCTGAGCCTCTCCCTCAGATGTCTTGAGGCTCATATCAGGGTCCCTATGTTTTGAATCTTTTCTCTTTGATTGTTTTTATACCCCCTTTGCCACGAGGGAGCCGTTATACTAGGGTAAACCAAAAAGTTGTGCTAAAAAGCCATTGTTGTTGTTATTAAGTGTTTTCGAGTCAGTTCCGACTCATAGAAAACTGTATTCAAAAAAAAAATTAAATGTGACGCTATGATTTCTCAACATCTCCTCCATCTAGGTCTCTGCACTTCTGAAGGTAGTGTTTCATCCCTTTGACTTTCCACAAAGAGTTCTGAGGTTTTGATTTATACCTTCTCAAAGGCAGTTTGGGCAACCTTGAAAACCTCAAATCATGTTCCTTTTAACTGTTCTCTGAGTTTAGGAAGCAAAAAGAAATCTAAAGGAGCAAGATCAGGGCTGTTGGGTGGGCGGTGTAAGGTTCCCCAGTGGAATTCTTGTAGGACAGCCTATGATACTCTGAAGAATAAGCAGGTGCTTATTTTCTATGTGATCATAGAAAAATATTCCTCAGTGCAACGTTCCGGGCCTTTTCCTCACCAAGGCAGTTTTCACTTTTTTAAAAACATTCTCATAATGAGCCCCTGTAATTGTCCTGTGTCCTTCAAGAAAATCTCTCAAGATTACCCCTTTGGAATGATCTTGCCATAACCTCAGCTGACCTCTCAGCTTTCAGTGCAACTGACGTAGCAGATCCCGTTGAAAGCGACTGTTTGGATTGCATCTTTTTTTCAAGACACCCTAAGAAGACTAAGACAAGAAGAGAACTGAGAAAACTTGTCTCTAGGCATCCACTGACCACAGACACATGTTTTGTTTAGAATCCACCTGTTTATGTATGAACTGGAAGCCTAGCAGCAACCTTTCTTGACTTGCTGTTGTAAGTTCATCTGACCTCAGTCCCCTTCAGCTTTCATATTTCACTTCCTACTAGGTGGGGCTCCACATTCATAATCTTCAAGGTCTCTTCACTATGACTAGAGGAGCACTCTTTGTTAGGTAACCCCCAATCCTTGGTTCTACTATGCAAAGAAACTTCCCCACATGGAGTGATAATCCTCCTTGCTCTGTCCCAGTGGAAGACAACCCATGTTGTTGCTCATGTTAAGTGCTGTGGAATCAGTTCCAACTCATTGCAACCCTGTGAAGAGTTTCTTAGGAGCAGCAGGTGGTTTTGACCTGCTCATCTTGCTGTTTAGCAGTCCAGTGCTGATCCCAGAGCACCACACCAGGACTCCTGATAGGTCATAGAGGAAACAATGTTAAATATTGTTTTAAAGTTTTTTTTTATTTTTTTTAAATATCATTCCTAGAGAACAAATAAGATGGTGGATTGGCACAGAATACAGGACCAAGAAGGCTCAGGGGATGGTCCCAGAACTCTGAACCACATATAAAGGAATATCTAGAAGGTTGGAAGACTTACAGCTGGGGAGTTTGTGGCAGAAGCAAGAAATCCATTGTTTCCTGGTTCGGGACGCTCAGCTGCTCCAGGA
>NW_006413454.1:0-470 GCF_000296735.1 Chrysochloris asiatica | reverse complement strand
CTAGTGGACACCCCAGCCCCACCCTCGGAGGGTTCAACTACACATGTACACAGATCTCCTTGAAATTTAAAGGGGCAGTTTCCACTTAAAAACAAATGGCCGCCAGATACTCAGCCCAAGAGCATGCCCTGAACTTTTCTTGTTTGGTTTTTGTTCTTGTTTTTTAACATGGGAAAAAGAAGGAGAGGGCTGTAGGGAAGGAAAGGAAGTTTAAAAGCAAAACAGGCCGAAGGTTGGATTGGAGCCTGAGGTGTAGCATAACAACAAACACTGGCATCTTGGAATCACTTGGGCAGCTCTGAAGGCAGGAAGCTGAAGAAAGAACATTAAAGTCATACTCATATTAGGCTACAGATTTTTTTTTCCTTCTTTTTATTCTCTCCCTCCTCTCCCTTTTCTGTGATTAGAGACTGCAGTAACAGTCGTGTTTTTGTTGTTGCTGTTTTTTAGTCTGTTTTTTTCCTTTTTCT
>NW_006413453.1:6448-7153 GCF_000296735.1 Chrysochloris asiatica | reverse complement strand
CGTTCTTCCATTTCCCTCTCCCTCCTTGTACATTGCCCCCTCCCCAGCACACAAACTTTCCTGTGTCTAATCCCTACCCTGTGCACCACCCTTCCCACCCTCCCCTCACCCACCACCAACATCCCAGCAATCAACAAAGAATTTTCCCCTAACCCCCTTTAGTATGGTTTCTTTTTCTTACTCTTTTACAGTAGTGGTCCTATGCAGTATTTCTCTTTTTGTGACTGACTAATTTCACTCAGCATAATGTCCTCAAAGTTAATCCATGTTATGTGGTGGCTTGCCGTTTCCTTGTTATTTTTCAAGGAAGCATAATATTCCATTGTGTGTATGTACCACAATTTGTTTATATATTCTTCCATTGATGGGCACTTTGGTTGTCTCCATCTTTTTGCTATTGTAAATAGTCCTGCTGTGAACATTGGTGTGCATATATCTTCTGGTGTTGTGGCTCATTTTTTTTGTGGGTAAATATCAAATAGAGGAATTGCTGGATCATAAGGTATTTCTATTTTCAACCTTCTGAGGAAACGTCATATTGCTTTCCAGAGAGATTGGACCATTTTGCAGTCCCACCAGCAAAGCAGGAGTGTCCCAGTCTCTCCACATCCCCGCCAGCATTTATTGTCCTCTACTTTTTTCATCTTTGCTGTTATTGTTGTTGTGAGATGATATCTCATTGTTGTTTTGATTTGCATCTCTCTA
>NW_006413453.1:2432-4508 GCF_000296735.1 Chrysochloris asiatica | reverse complement strand
TATGAAGAAAAACGTGGCATCAGGATTGGAGGAAGACTCATTAACAACCTGCGATATGCAGATGATACAACCTTGATCGCTGAAAGTGAAGAGGACTTAAAACATTTACTTATGAAGATTATGATATATTATCGTTTTGATGTGTTGCTGGATTCTGTTGGCTAGGATTTTGTTGAGAACTTTTGCATCTATGTTCATGAGGGATATTGGTCTATAGTTTTCTTTCTTAGTGATGTCCTTCCCTCGTTTTGGTATGAGGGTTATACTTGCTTCATAAAATGTATCGGTGAGTTTTCCATCCTCCTCTATATTCTGGAATAATTTGAGTAGCGTTGGTGACAGCTTTTCCCTGAATGTTTGGTAGAATTCACCAGTGAAGCTGTCTGGGCTTGGACTTTTTTTGGTTAGGAGTCTTTTGATCACCTGTTCAATTTCTTCTTTTGTTATGGGTCTGTTCAGGTTTTCTACTTCACTGTGTGTAAGTTTAGGTAGGTCGTGTTTATTTAAAAATGTATCCATCTCTTTTAAGTTTTCAAATTTGTTGGAGTACAACTCTTAATAATGTTCTATTATTATCCTTTTGATTTCCTTTGGTTCCGTTGTGACATTACCCATGTGAATTCTAATGCGTGTTATTTGTGTCTTCTCCCTCTTTTCTTTTGTTAGGTTAGCCAATGGTCTGTCAATTTTGTTAATTCTTTCAAAGAACCAGCTTCTTGTCTTGTTGATTGTTTTTCTAGTTTTTCTGTTTTCTATCTCATTTATTTCTGCTCTAATCTTTATTATTTCTTTTATTTTGTTGGCTGTGGGTTCCCTCTGTTGGTCTGTCTCTAATTGTTGTAAATGCTGTGTTAATGTGTTAATTTTAGTTCTTTCTTCTTTTTGGATTTGTGCCTTTATTGCAATAAATTGTCCTCTCAGCACCACTTTCGCTGTGTCCCAAAGATATTGGTATGTTGTTTTTTCATTCTCATTTATTTCTAGAAACTTTGTGAATTCACGTTTAATTTCTTCTACTACCCAGTCGCTTTTCAGCAGGGTGTTATTCAGTTTCCATGTATTTGACTTGATTTCTTTGGTCTTCCTATTGTTGATTTCTAGATAGCATTGTGGTCTGAGAAGATGCTTTGTAGTATTTTGATATTTGTAAATTTACGTAGATTTGTTTTGTGGCCTAAAACACGGTCTATTCTGGAAAATGTTCCATGTGCAGTGGAAAAGAATGTGTATTGTGCAGTTGTTGGGTGGAATGCTCTGTACACATCTATGAGGTCCAGTTGGCTGATTGTGTTGTTTAGTTCTTCTGTGTCTTTGTCAAGTTTCTTTCTGGTTGTTCTATCCATTTTAGACAGTGGTGTATTAAAATCACCCACTATTATCGTAGATTCATCTATTTCTTTCTTCAAATCTATTAGAGTTAGTTTTATATATTTTGGCGCACTTTCATTGGTAGCGTAGATAGTTAATATGGTTATTTCATCTTGTTCAATTGTCCCTTTACTCATGATATAATGTTCATTTTTATCTATTATGCTGGTTTTTACCTTAAAGTTTATTTTATCTGAGATTAGTACTGCCACTTCTGTTTGCTTTTCATTTCAATTAGCTTGGTATGTTTTTTCCTGTCCTTTGATTTTTAATCTGTTTTTGTCTCTGTGTGTGAGATGTGTCTCTCGAAGACAGCATGTTGAAGGATCTTGTTTTCTTATCCATTCTGTCACCCTCCGTCTCTTAACAGGTGTATTTAATCCATTTACATTCAGTGTAATTATTGATAGGTATTGATTAATTGCTGTCATTACATTTGGTTTTTTTTGTGATGTTGCTGCTTCTTTGTTCTGTTTGTCTATCTTTGTTGAATTCAAGATTTTTATGTTCTGTCTTGTGAGTTTCCTCCTACTTTTAATGTTTTCATATTCTTCTTGGATTTTCATTTTCTTGGTATGTTGTGAAGTGTTAATTTTCTTTGAGGTTGCCTTATAGTCCATTAAGTGCAGTCTGTTTTATCCTGTAATCGACCTGACCTTCTCCCTATCTGGATCTCTTTTCCTACATGTTTACCTTCTTTTACATTGT
>NW_006413453.1:0-997 GCF_000296735.1 Chrysochloris asiatica | reverse complement strand
TCCCGTAAAGATTTACACCCTCGGAAACCCTGTACAGGGTCGCTATGGGTCGGAACCAACTCGACGGCACTTAACAACAACAACAACAAGGTGTGATTGCAGCTTGGCTTTTTGGCAGTGGTTTCTGACTCTTCTCGTGTAATATAATGAGACAAAAAGTCCTCCAAAAGCAGAAGAGAGGCTATGTAACAGCCAAACAACAGCAGTTGAGTCCAAAACAAAAACAAAGTCAGAATCAGAAGCAAAAACAAAAATGGGAGAAAGATTAAAAAGGGAAAGAAAAAAATATATATCTATATCTATATCTATAATAAAACCAGAAGAAAATAATGCAGCACCAGCAAAAACAAGACTAAATACAGCAGTCTTTAATCACAAAAAACAGAGAGTGGGGCAGAGAAGAAAAAGAGGAAGAAGAAAGAAAAATAAATTTAAAAAATAATAATTAAAAAATAAAAATCTGTAGCTTAATATAAGTATGTCTTTAATGTCCTAACTCTCTTTCAGTCACTTCTGCCCTCCTCTCCCTGCTGTTAGGTGCATTCAAGTCAATTCTGACCCCTTAGCTACCCTGTATAGGGTCTCTGAGGAGCGGCTAGTGAGCTTGAACCACCGACCTTGCAATTCAAAAGGCTTTGCAGTGTGGCACCTCAACCCACAGAGCTACGTTGGGACGCCTCTCAAACCAGTGAAAAAAAAAGCAGACCAAATAGGATGCACATACGCGTCTCCCGTATAGGGTTTCCGAGGTGCAGCTGGTTAGCTTGAACCACCGACTTTGCTTTTCAAAAGAATTTGCAGTGTGGCGCCTTAATGCACACTGCTTTGCCAGGACCCCTCTCAAACCAGTGAAAAAAAGGCAGACCAAATCTGCATCTGAGCTTGGGCTGAGTGTGTGAGTTCCTGGCAGAGGAAACTGCCAGCGGTTAGGGTGAGTCGTGGCCACTTGGCTAAGCGCCTACCTCTATTAACCTGAATGTAGGTGGGCAAACCATGA
>NW_006413452.1:4132-6942 GCF_000296735.1 Chrysochloris asiatica | reverse complement strand
GACTCCTGTGAACCTGGGCAGAGACCTGGATGGCCAGCAGTTAAGGCAACACCCAGGGACTCCTGGGCCCAAAGGTAGTGACATGGACACAAAGGACTAGAGTGGACAGTGAAGCATCCAGATGGTATGAAGTGAGGGGAGATGCACAAGAGCATCCTTGCTTGCTGATAGCACCCACTTGACCTGGTTTTGATGGCTGGCTAATCAGACCTCTACTAGAAGAAGAAAGAAGAGGGAAGAAAAAAAAAAAAGTAACTCACTACAATTTGATGAATTTTACCTATACTTATGGTTAGAGTAGTTCAGAAATAGAACAAATCTTTACAACAAGGATCATTCCCACCCCTTCAGTACACAGAGTTGACCGGGATGGGTAATTTGGACATTGGCTACCCCAAATGGGTGGGGGCTATGAAAGCAAGAAGTGACTGACTTACAATCTTTCAAGAGAGAGCCTAGTGCCAGATGGAGCAGGGGTAGGTAAGTCCTCGACTGAATGATTTCCCATCTGTTGGGACCAGGCTGGCAAAAGGAAATGGGGATAGGACTCTTGTGGTACAGTAGTGAATAATTCCCATCAGGACTGACTGTGAGGGACAGAAATGTAGCAGTAGATGTTTTTTGACAAAAGGGGAGAGTGATTGATTTTGCAGCCCAGGAGCAGAGATTCCTGGGACCATCAAGTGAGAAGAGTGGAGAGCGGGACCTTACCCAGAGAGACAGTGACACCAGGGATGGAGACAGAAACGATGACATGGACAGATGGAGCAGCTGGGGACACTGGTCTCAGGAAGGGAGAGGGGCTGTGGACTGATAGCTGGGGAAGCGGGCCTGTGAGGTGTACCCTTTGGTTGTTTAATTATGCATGGTTATTTGATAATCACTGCAGTGAAATGAAATGTGATAAGATGAATGTAAAACTGATGTTCTCCCATGTAAACCCACATAATTCACAATAATAAAATACAACAACGAGATATTATTTCACAGCAGCAATAACAGTGAAGTTCAAAAATGCAGAGAACAATAAATGCTGGTGAGGATGTGGAGAGACTTGGACCTTCTTTCATTGCTGAGGGGATTTCAAAGTGGTTCAACCACTCTGGAAAACAGTAGAGTGCTTCCTAAGAAAGTTGGAAATAGAAATAATTTATAATCCAGCAACTCCTCTAGTTGGTGTTTATCCACAAGAAATATAAGCCATGTTAGGAGTAGATATATTCACAACAATGTTCATAACAGAACTATTTACAATAGCAGAGTGATGGAGACATTCTAAACGCCCATCAATGGATAAACAAATCTGGTAAATACAAATAATGGAATACTATGTTACCTTGAAGAATAACAAGTAAGCTGTAAACCACTGCATAACATGGATGACATTTGAGGGCATTATTCTAAGTGAAATTAGTCACAAAAGGACAAATACTTCATTGGACCATTATTGTAAAAGCTAAAGAAAAAATATCCAAACTAAAAGGGCAAAAGAGAAAAAAAAAGATAAATTATTTGTTAGTTACTGAGGTGTAGGGTTTGGGAGGAGGAGAGGGAGGAGAAGGTGGAGCACAGGATAGGGAATAGACACATGATAGTTTGGGTGTTGGACAGCACAATATAAAAGAATGGAGAAGGGACTAGAATAAGAAGGCACATGGGAGAACATTCAGGTAGGTTTGCATGGGCTAAGTGCTACAGAGGTAAATAATGATGTATGCTCAAAGTTGGAACAACAGGGCTCTGTAATACAGGGATTGAGGCATGGTTTGAAAAGGTAAAAGAAGGGAAACAACGTTAAGATGCTTGACTATCTTTTGAATATTCTTTTCCCTTGCATTATATTGTAAAATAAACACTTCAAGGGGAAAGAAATGAAAAGCCTGAAATATCACTTTAGAAAGATTGTTAGCCTATAAATCATTTAGCCTATAAATTATTGGAATACCTAAAATAGGTCTAAACCTTGCCCAGTGAAAGAGGCTTCCTACGGAGCCTTTGCATTGCATAAGCTGGTAGTTGGAATCCTGACCCCATCCAGAATCTTTTGAAGTGGGAAATTTCCACTGTAAAAGACAAACAGATAAGCCTGGAACAGCTAGAGGAATAGAAGATACTTCTTGAAAGAAAAATCAGTAGGAAAAATAAAAAATAAAAATGGCACTCTTATTGACTGACAAGAACTAACAAGTTGTTCACCAGGGAGCCATCAAGGCAACAAATCAAGTCTCCACAGGGCAAACCTGCTTCCATGACTGAAACTGAAAGGGAAGACAAGAGCAATCATGTAATCTTGCTGGTGACCACTTGGGCCTACCAAAAATGGGAAGTGGAGTAAAAACAGCAATGAAGCTGTGAGCGAAGTCCAACCACATGCAACAGACTCCTGCCAACTTGGACCACAACCTAGGTGGCCAGCAGTATAGCAAGGCATGCGGAATTCTGAGCCCATAAACAGGGATAGAGTCACAAAGGACTAGAAAAGAGAGTTAAGCATCCAGCTGATGTGAAGTGACAGAAGAAGCACAAGAACGCCAATACTTGCAAATAGTACTCATTTGACATAGATTCAATGGCTGCATGATCAGAACTCAACTAGTGCAAGGAAGAAGAGGAAGAAAAAGTGTAATTCACTATAATTTGATGAACTTGACCTATAATTACGGTTGTTGTTGTTGTTAGGTGCCATCGAGTCAGTACTGACCAATAGAGACCTTATGTACACCAGAATGAAACACTGCCTAATCTTGGGCCAACCTCACTACTGTGCCCACGCTTGAGTCCATCGATGCTGCCACTTGGCCAATCCATCT
>NW_006413452.1:0-2252 GCF_000296735.1 Chrysochloris asiatica | reverse complement strand
GACTTGTTTTCATTTTATGCATCTTTGCTTTGAATTTGCATATGAATAATTGATGGTCTCTTCTACAGTCTGCCCCTGGTTTTGTTTTCACTGATGATATGGAACTTTTCCATAGTCTCTTCCTGCAGATGTAGTCAATTTGATTTGTATGTATTCCATCTGGTAAGGTCCACGTGTATAGTCGTCTGTTATGATGTCTAAAAAAGGTATCTGAAATGAACAAATCATTGATTTTGCAGAATTCTATCAAGCAATCTGCTGTATCATTTCTATCACCAAGGCCATATTTTCCAAATGCTGATACTTCCTCTTTGCTCCCAACATTTGCATCCCAATCACCAGTAATGTTCAATACATTTGGATTGCATGTTTGATCAATTTCAGATTGAAGAAGTTGGTAGAATTCTTCTATTTCATCCTCACTGGCTTTAGTGGTTGGTGTGTAAATTGAATAATAGTGGTATTAACCGGGCTTCTCTGTAAGCACATGGATATTATCCTATCACAGACAGCATTGTACCTCATGGCTGATCTGGGTATGTTCTTTTTGAAGATGAATGCAACACCATTCCTTTTCAATTTTTCATTCCAGGCATAGTAAACCATGTGATTGTCAGATTGAAAATGACCAATACCAGTCTATTTCAGCTCACTAATGCCAAAGATATCTATGTTTATGTGTTCCGTTTCATTTTTGACAACTTCCAGATTTCCCAGATTCATACTTCAGACATTCCATTTTTCAATTTTCAAAAGATATTTACAGCTGTTTCTCTTCATTTTAAGTTGTGCCCAATCAGCAAATGAAGTTCCCTTGGGCTTTTCCCCCATCAGTTTTACTCCATTTACGTTATCATGGTCAACTCTACTTTGAGGGGGCAGCTCTTCCCCAGTGTCATTTTTAGTGTTTTCCAAACTGAGTTGCTCATTTCCCGGCACTATATCTGACAGTGTTTCTCTGCTATTCATAAGGTTTTCAGTGACTAAATGTTCTAAAATAGTTTGTCACTCTTTCTTCCTAGTCTATCTTTTGTCTGGAAGCTCGTCTGAAACCTGCCCATAATTGGTGATACTGCTGGTATTTCAAACACTGGTGTCATAGCTTTCACAGTCACAGCAACTCACAAGCCTCCACAGTAAGACAAACTGACAGACAAGTAGTGGCCATTTAGTTTTATTTGGTAACTGTCTCTTCATATTTCAAGAAGATCTGTGCACATGCATAGTAGAACCCTCCAGGGGTGGAAGTAGGGTGTACATTTGCTCAGGAATCCCCTCTATTCACCAGAATGGAGGAGTGCAGACAGTAAGAGACCAATAAACAGATACCAAATAAAGAATATCCACACCTGCATCTCCACAGTTTTCTCAGGCATTCATGGCTGTTCTGATCCTTTCCCCATTTGGTCTCTCCCAAGATGGCATCTCCAGGAGTAGCTGAGTGTCTTGAGTTAGAAAGCAATGGATTTCTTGATTCTGCTACAAATTGCCCTAGCTGTAAGCTTTCCAAGCTTCTAAATATTCCTTTATATGTGATTCAGAGTTCTAGCACCATCCTCTGAGCCTACTTGGTCCGTTATTCTATGTTGTTGGTGACGGAGCTCCTCACTGCATGTTTACCTGATCTACCATCTTAGATGACATATTTATGGATGTTTTAGCTTAAAAGAGGGAACAAATCTATGCAACTAGGATAATTCCCACCCCTCTCTTCACAGGGTTGGCAAGGATGGGCAAGTTAGACATTGGCTACCCAAAGTGTGTGTATGTGTGTGTGTGTGGGGGGGATAACAAAGGCACAAAGTGACTGGCTAACAAGTTTTCAAGAAGGAGCTTAGTTTTAGAGAGTTCAGGGGAAAGTAGTATCATCACTGAGTGGTTTCCAGCCTTTCTAGGTGGGACTGGTGAAAAGAGATGGGGATAAGTCTCTTGTGGTTCAATAGTGAATAATTGCTATCAGGACTGATTGTGGATGTTGCAAATATAAAGGTAGACATTTTGTTTTAACAAAAGAAAGGGAGTGGTTGATCTTGAAGCCCAGGAGTGGAGCACCCTGGGACCATTAAGAGAGAAGAGCAGAGTGCAGATCTGTATCCAGAGAAGCAGTGACTCTAGAGATTTAGGCCGAGATGATGATGTGGAAAGACAGAGTTGTTGGGAACTGTAGACTCAAGAAGGGAAAAGGGCTGTGTGCTGCTGGCCAGGGTGCTGTTGTGCAGGGTGTACACTTTGGTTGTTTGAATGGTTATATA
>NW_006413451.1:6533-7001 GCF_000296735.1 Chrysochloris asiatica | reverse complement strand
GTAAACCTTTACCCACTTGACAATAAAAAAATATTTGGGGGCTGAGTTCAACCATATTCCATAGACTCCCTTTGACCTGGAGATGAGAGAGAGAAGAGGAAGGGCTGGTTGGTCCAAAGTATGGTTAGACCTGGGGACACCTGAGCCCATGCACAAGCTGAGGATTCTAGATTCATGGAACGAGAGGGACTGAGAGCTGGCGGTCAGGAGGCAGGCATGCAAAATGTACCCTTTGGTAGTTTAAATTATTATATATGCCTGAGTGTTTAAAAAAAAAAAAAAAGAACTAAAATGAATAGAGAGAAATACTATTAACTGATAGTACATGGAGAGGATTATAATCATTGTAACAAAACAAAGGAGGGCTAGAGATGAGAGATGAGAGTGAAGAATCCAGCTGATATGAAGTAAAGGAAGACGCACAAGAACACTCAAATTTGCAGATCGTACCTGTTTGACCTAGCCTCT
>NW_006413451.1:2380-2961 GCF_000296735.1 Chrysochloris asiatica | reverse complement strand
CTATCATAATTTTTCCTATGGAATATTGGCAAAGGGTAAAGTTATATTATGCTACAATTTGTTAAAGGCAACTTTCAGTTGAGTAGTTTGAGTAAGATGAATAAAGTCATATAGATACATTATTTTTTAAATCTAGGGTTATTTTCTCTGGAAAGTTAGCTTTCAGATGAAAAGAAGAAACCCAAATACACATAGTGGAACTGCTGTCCTCTTCAAAGTTCTACTATTCCACTGATGGTTTATGACTTGGATAATTTTCCTTTTCATATTGCAGCTTCTGAATTAAGTCTTTTAATTTGAAGACTTCTTCATTCAAATCATCAACATTAATAAACAGTTCTTCACAAATAGAAGTGAAATTCTGGAGAGAAGCCCATTTTAGTACTATCTTGTGAGATTTTACAGGCAATTCAGTCATGATATTCGGAACCACTGTTATTAAATGGCTGCATCATTTGTTTCAGAAGGAAACTGAGGACCTCATCCCCACTGATTTCCAACTTTGCCACTTCAGGTAGTTCTCCAAATTTTATCTCTTTTACCACTAATTCTTTAAGAGCAGACCGAATTTTCTGCTGATC
>NW_006413451.1:0-1105 GCF_000296735.1 Chrysochloris asiatica | reverse complement strand
TATATTCTCAATTCTGTTCCATTAATCTGACTATAGCTTTATAATGTTTTAAAATAAAATATTATAAGTCTTCCAACTTTATTTTTTTCAAAATTGTTTTTGCTGTTTTGTGTTATATGTATTTCCATATACATTTAAATTCAGCTTGTTAAGTAAAAAATTTTTTTCTGATATTTTGGTCAGGATTGCAAGTTGCTATTTTAACAATATTGGGTCTTTTAATCATGTGGTGGAGTCCTGTTATGGCGCTGTGGATTAATGCTCTGGACTGCAAAGTCAGTTTGAACCATAAGATTGGTGATTCAAGCTCACCAGCCACTCTTTGGAAACCCTGTTCAGCGTCACTATGGGTCAGAAGTGATTTGACGGCATGCAACAACAACAATCATGTGGCACTGGACTGTTCAAATCCTCCAGCCACTCCTCAGAAACCCTATGTAGTGTCTCTATGCGTCGCAACCAACTCAATAGCACTCAACAGCAACAACAAAAAACAGAATAGTTTCTCCATTTATTTGGACTTAAATTTGTTTTAGCATTTTATAGTTTTCAATGTACAAATCTCACACTTTTTTAAAAAATGTATTCCTATTCTATCCATTTTGATACTATTGTAAACCCATTGCTTTCTTAGTTTCATTTTCAGATTGATCACTGGTATTACAATTGATTTTTGTATCCTGTAATATTGCTGAGTTCATTTATTGGTTATAGTAGTATTTTAGGAGATTCCTTAGATTTACTATATATGTGGAGTCCTGGTGTGGTGCTTCAGGATAATGCACTGAACCACAAGGTCAATTTGAATCTCAAGATCAGTGGTTGCTGTTTTTGTTAAGTATTGCCAACTCAGTTCCAATTCATGTGGATCCTGCATAGGGTTTCCAAGGAGTAGCTAGTGGGTTTGAACAGGCCACCTTATGGTTAGCAGTCTAGTGCTTACCTAAAGTGCCACACTACATTTACTACATTATGTTGTTTAGTGCCATCAAGTCAGTGCTGACCCATAGCAACCCATATAGGGTTCCTGAGGAGCGGCTAATGAGCTTGAACCATCAATCTTGTGGTTCAAACTGACTTTGCGTCCAGCACATTAACCCACAGT
>NW_006413450.1:4817-6062 GCF_000296735.1 Chrysochloris asiatica | reverse complement strand
TATGCAACACCTTTTTTTTATAAAAAGTAATAAAAAGATGAAAGGAGAAATGAGTAGAGAAAGGACTTACTATCACCAAGAAAGAAGATGCGGGAGTTTAGTGTGCCTTTGGACCTGAGGTCCCTACATTGTGAACTCCTGGGATACAGGAGACGATTGATATCAAGTCATATGGAGTTCTCAAACCAATGGTGGTCCTGCATATGATGAAAGGAAACATTCCTCACAGAACACACTCTGAATATGGACTTCTAGTCTCGGAAACTGTGAGATAATATATTTCTGTTTGTTAAAACCATTCATTCAAAGTATTTCTGTTGTAGACGCACTAGTTAACTAAGACTTGGATCAATAAATAGCATCATGGAAAAAGGAGAAAAGATTGAAATTATCAAATAATTCCCTTTGTTTTAATCCACAATCATACTCATGGAAGCAGCATCAAGAAATTGAATGACGTTTTGTTGTTGCTGCTGCTGTTAGATGTCATCTAGTCAATACTGACTCATAGTGACCTTATGCGTAACAGAATGAAATGCTGGCTAGTCCTGAGCCATCCTCACCATCATTGCTACTCTTGAGCCTATTGCTGCTGTTGCTGGGCTAATTTATATCACTGGGGGTCTTCCTCTTTTTCTCTGAATCTTCACTTTACCAAGCATTATGTATTTTAGGGATTGGTCTCCCTCTCCCCCTCAATAATATGCCTCAAGTACTACAGACAAAGTCTAGCCATCCTGGCATTCTGACTATACTTCTTCCAACACAGATTTATTTGTTCTTCTGGCAGTCCATGGTGTTTTAGTATTGTCTTCCAACACCCTAACCAAAATGAATCAATTCTTCTACAGTCTTCCTTATTTATTGTCCAACTTTCACCTGCATATAAGGTTATTGGTAATCCCATAATGTGCATCAGACACATCTTATTCCTCAGACTATAAGCTTTGCTCTTGAACACTTTAAAGAGGTCTTGGGCATTATATTTGTCCAATGCAATACGTCATTTGATATCTTGACTGATGCTTCCGTGAGTATTAATGGTTGATCCTAGCAAAATGAAATATTTGGCTACTTCAATCATTTCTCCATGTATATTGATGCTATTTAAGGAGCTCTGGTAGCGTAGTGGTTACGAATCGGGCTGCGAACCTTAAGGTCAGCAGTTCAAAACTACCAGCAGCTCCGCGGGAGAAAGATGAGGCTTTCTACTCCCGTAAAGATTTACACCCTCGGAAACCCTGT
>NW_006413450.1:0-600 GCF_000296735.1 Chrysochloris asiatica | reverse complement strand
AATTTTTGTTCTCTGTACATTAAGGCACAATCCACACTATAAACTTTGATCTTCATCATTAAGTATTTAAAATGTTCTTTGCTTCCAAGAAGCAAAATTGTATCATCTGCATATCTCAGATTGTTAATGATTCCTACTCTAATCCTGATGCCATGCTCTTCTTCATATAATCCAGCTTCTAGGATTTTTCTTAGCATAAATTTTGAATATGTTGGTGAAAAATACAACACTGGCGCACACCATTCTTGATTTTAAAACATTTAAATCTAAATCTGTCTTAAAAGAAGTACAACCAAAACACTCCTAAGAGTAAGGATGGCAACAATTTGTCTTATGAATTTTGGACATGTTACCAGGATGGACCAATCCCTGGTACAGGACATAATGCTTGGTAACATAGAGGGTCAGTGATAATATAGGAAACCCTCAACAATATGAATAGACAGAGGTTGGAACACTGTGCTCAAATATAATAGCAAATGTGAAGATGTTGTAGGACTGGACAGTATTTCACTCTGAAATGCATAGGGTTGCTATGATTTAGAACATTTTAATGGCATATATGAAAAACAACATATGTATACTGGTAGCGTAGTGGTT
>NW_006413449.1:13574-14236 GCF_000296735.1 Chrysochloris asiatica | reverse complement strand
CTTCTCTTTTCCCTAGATGCTTTCAGGAGTGTCTCCTAGTCTTTGATTTTGGAGAGCTTGATTATGATATGTCTCGATGATTTTCTTTTGGGGTCTATCCTTCCTGGGGTTCATTGAGCTTCTTGAATGTTTATCTTTTCATTTCTCAGGATGTTAGAGAAATTTTCTTCCAGCAATTCTTCAACTATTTCCTCTGTGGACTTGTGTGATTCTTCTTCTTCTGGAATGCTGGTAATTCTTAAGTTATTCCTCTTCATGTGGTCCAACATGAATCTTAAACCTTCTTAAGATTTTTTTTTATCCTTTTTTCTGCTTGTTCTTCTATCTTAGCAGTATTGAGACATTTGTCTTCCAGCTATTCCTTTGACCTTTCAGTGTATTGTCTATTACTGATATTTTATTATTGATCATTTGGACCTCTTTCTGTAGGTTTTGACTTGTTTCCAATGCTATATCTATCTTATTTGACTGTTCCTGTAATGCTTTCCTGACTTCTCTCTTATTTTACTCAACTCCATTGTAAAGTGTTTTGAAACATTTTATAATCATTTTTCTGAATTCCTTCTCAGGAATTTCCAAGACTTGCCCTACTTCTATAATGGAGTCCAGGTCTACCTCTAGGTCATTTGTCTCAGACATTTTATCTTGTTTCTGGACATGTG
>NW_006413449.1:9288-11974 GCF_000296735.1 Chrysochloris asiatica | reverse complement strand
AGTCAATGATACTGAAGGAAGAAGGCCAAGGTGCACTGAAGGCATTAGCAAGAACAAAGATCCTGGAGTTGATAGAATACAAATGGAAATCTTGCAACAAAATGATGCAGCACCTGAGGCACTTACTTATCGATGCCAAGGAATTTAGAGAAAGCTACCATGGGCAACTGATTGAAAGAGGTCCACATTTGTACCCATTCCAAAGAGACATGACTCAACAGAATACAAAAATCATTGGATAATATCATTAATATCACATGCAAGTAAAATTTCATGCAAAACAAAAACCATCTTCAACAGTGCATAGCAAGGGAACTGCCAGATGTTCAAGCCAGTTTCAGATGAAGATGTGGAACGAGGGATATTATTGCTGACATCAGCTGGATCTTGGCTGAAAGCAGAGAATACCAGAAAGATGTCTATCTGTACTTTATTGAGTATGCAAAGGCTTTTGACTGTGGATTATTATAAACTACAGATAACATTACAAAGAATGAGTATTCCAGAACACTTAACTGTGCTCATGAGGAACCTGTACATACCAAGAGGCAACTGTTCTTGAACAGAACAATGGGACACTGAATGGTTTAAAATAAGGAAAGATGTGTGCCAGGGTTGGATTCTTTCATCATACTTAATCTGTATGTGGAGTAAATCTTTCAAGAAGCTGGACTATATGAAGAAAAATGTGGCATCAGGATTGGAGGAAGAGTCATAAACAATCTGTGATTTGCAGATGATAGAACCTTACTTGCTGCAAGTGAAGAGGACTTAAAATACTTACTGATGAAGATCAAAACCACAGCCTTCTGTATGGGTTTTACTTCAATGTAAAGATAACAAAAAGCATCATCACTTGACCAATAAATAAACACCATGATAAATTGAGAAAAGATTGAAGCTGTCAAAGACTACATTTTACTTGAATGCACTACCACCATTCATGAAACAGCAGTCAAGAAATCAATCAATGTATTGCACTATGCAAATCTGCTGCACAAGATCTCTTTAAAGTGTTTAGGGACAAAGATATCAGTTTGAGGATTAAGGCATGACTGACCCAAGCCATGATACTTTCAGTAACCTCATATGCATGTGAAAGTTGGAAGACCATAGAAGAATTGATGCATTTGATTTATGGTGCTTGAGAAAAATATTAAAAGTACCACGGTCTGCCATAAGAACAAACAAACCTGTGTTGGAAGAAGTACAACCACAATGCTTTTATAAGCAAGGATGGTGAGACTTTGTCTCTCATGCTTTGGTCATATTATGGAGGGACCAGACTCTGTAAAAGGACATTAAGCTTGGCAAAAGAGGAAGACCCCTAATGAAATGGATTGGCACAGTGGTAGTTGCAGTGGGCTCAAGTGTGACAATTATGGTGTGGGTGTCACAGGACCGGGCATTGCTTCATTCTGCTGTGCATAGGGTCACTATGAGTTGGAACAAACTGGAAGATACCTAACAACAACAACAACAACAACAAAAACAACAACAACAACAACATTGGGAGCTGGATTATGTTCTTTTGACCACAACGTTGTTCTGGGATTGAATCGAATGGATCTCAGAGATTTATAAGTGTTACATAATAGTAATAAGCTCATGAGATTTTAAATCAGCTTTGAAACAAATTTCTTCCCATAACCTCCTGGATAACATCCCAAGTAAATTTAGAATGACTCAAGACCCCACTCTGCCCTGGAACGTCTCCTTCTCAAAGTTGGCAGGGGGAAATGGATATTACCCAATGATTTAAGGCTATCCATATTTGCAGTGAAAAGCCAACCACAGGAATATGTGCTAGAGGATTGTTTTTGGCAGGTAGAAAATCATCAGTGGGAAAGCAAAACAAATTAAAACGTTTCTTTTGAAACTTTTGAGCGAAATCTATTAGTGAAAAATTCATATACCATGGCATTTGAAACAAAACTTTCAGGATAATATTCTTTTGAAAGAATTTACTGCTTTTGTTGTTCTTTAAAATGATTTGTAGGTGAATCAAAGAATGAGTCTATGCAGTTCCAAACACATGAGTAAGACAATTTAAGTCAGCCACAAAGATGCATTTATGTATACAAACTGCTAATTGTCTAACTGTATTTGTCTGGCAAATCTGAATTGTTTCATTGAAAGCAGTTAAACATGGCCACATTTTATAATACAGTAAAATTTTCAAGCTTACATGTGAATCTCAATTCTTTAAAAGTTTGAAGAGACCCTATTCAGTGTTTTTTGAGAAAGACCCTTAAAGAAAACCATAAAACTTATGTTCTGTTCTCATTTCACGGTCACTGTAAACAGTCGGAAAGACTTACAAAATATCGCCTTACAAATATAAAATAAAGCCTTCCTACATGACAAGATTCTTTGTTATGAGACAGTACTAGCAAATAAAATTGCGAAAAGAAAACCAGACTATAATATAAATTTAATTAATACGCTTACAATGCAACCCAAATTCATAACTCTTTCTTCACAACTTTCCAAAATACAATTCATTTCTCAGAAAATGTCACAATTTGTATATGTGGCTAAAAGTGAACTTAAAACAGCATTCTGAGAACATCAGTGGACAACTTTGTTGAAACATTCTGAGATGATGTATTTAATATTCTATATTAAGACGTTTTTTGCTCTCATAATTTTCACCAAATAACGGATGAAGTTATGTAAGGGTATT
>NW_006413449.1:1978-2933 GCF_000296735.1 Chrysochloris asiatica | reverse complement strand
GATTAGTTGGAGGAAAACTTCCCTACTAATATGAAAGACATGGTTCTGTTGTTTGAACAGAACAAGAAAACACTGAATGGTTTTAAATTAGGAAAGGTGTGTACCAGGTTTGTATTATTTCACCATATTTATTCAATTTGTATACTGAGCAAATGATCTGGGAAGCTGGATTATATGAAGAAACACATGGCATCAGGATTGGAGGAAGATTCATTAACAATCTGCAACTTGCTTGTTGAAAGTGAAGAGGACTTATAATATTTACTAGTGAAGATCAAAGACTACAGCCTTTGGTATCAGTTACACTTCAGTGTAAAGAAAAAGAAAATCCTTCGCACTGGACCAATAAACAACATCTATATAAATGGAAGAAAGATTGACGTTGTCAAAGACTTCATTCTTCTTGGATCAACCAACAACATTCATGGAAGCAGCAGTCAAGAACTCGAATGACGTGTTGCATCAGGCAAATCTGCTGCACGAGACCTTTTTAAGGTGTTGAAGAGCAAAGATGTCAGTTTGAAGACTAAGGTGTGCCTGACCCAAGCCATGATATTTTCAGTAACCTCATATGCGTGTGAAAGCTGGACAGTGAATAAGGAAGACCGTAGAAGAATTGAAGCATTTGATTTATGTGGTTAAAGGAGAATATTAAAAGTACTATGGGCTGCCAAAAGAACAAACAGATCTGTGTTGGAAGAAGTATAGCCAAAATGCTCCTTGAATGTCAGGATGGCCAGACGTCGTTGCTCATACTTCAGACATATTATCAGGAGGGAGCAGTTTCTGGAGAAGAACACAATGTTTGGTAAATTATAAGGTTGGAGAAAAAGAGGAAGACCCCAAAAGGTTCTGAATGCTACTCAAGATTCCACCTAAGGTCCTATAATCTGCAAAGTTTCCACAAAAGGCCTATTTCACTGGCAAGTTGTAGAACCCCTTTTAGGTATTCCAA
>NW_006413449.1:0-1878 GCF_000296735.1 Chrysochloris asiatica | reverse complement strand
TAGTATTTACAATGGAAAATAATGTTCCTGCCAGAAACAGAACACTGTTTTTACTAGACAGGATTTTTTTAAATGCTTAATTTCATTTGCAAACTTTTTGCCTGGATTTCTGATTAAATTATTTTCTGTTCACTCTCCTTTAAATTTTGTTACCTGGTTTTTATCAATACTGAAGTATTTGAATTCTTTCTCAATTCTAACAAAAGTAAAAAGCTAACTCTTAAATGATGGTGACTAGATTTAGTCTATGAAGAGATGGATTGCATTGCACACTTTTGACAGTTGAGCAAGCTGAAGCAGAGAGGGTGAGTTATTGCTCAAAGTCACACAGCTGCTAAGTGGCTTTTGGGCTCTAAACTATCTTTCTCACACTTTTATAGAAGTTGTAGAGCAACAACCCAGAGTTCCTAATCCAAATCAAACTCTTTTCAGTCACAGAACCTACTTGCTTTTTGGACAAATGCTTATTGAGGATCATTTGGATTCTTATTTTAGTATCTATATACAGGGACACAAGGACAGACAGACAGACAGACACGCAAAACCCCATAAAATGTTTGTGCCAGTCCTGAAAGAGTTAGAATTCTTGAGTACATGAAATTATAGGGATTCCATTTGTCTTCAGATGTCTGGAGATGCTGCGCTTCAACTGTGGCATTTTACTGCCCGTACCCTTTGCCCAAGGAGACTTGGTGTGGCACTGTGCGTTAATGTGCTGGACTGCAATGTCCATTTGAACCACAAGCTTACCAGTCACTCCTGGGAAACCCTATATATACAGGGTTGCTACGAGTTGGAAATGACTCAGTGGCACTTAACAACAACAATCCCTGCCCATCCTCACTGTCCAATCCTGAAGTTTTCTGTGAACTTTCTACCTCAACTTGCTCATTTTTATCGGCTTCTTTTTGTTTTTTTGTTCTCAGGAGAAAGTCCAAACTCCTTACGCCAGCACCAAGGACCTTAAATATCTGCCACAACTCTGAAGTCACCCCTTACCATTTCCACATGACCCACACTCTTTTTCAAACACCCAGTACTCTCTGGCTCTTGATGTTTTTGGTCATTGCTCATGCTATGGCCTCTTCCTTTCTCTCCCTTTTTCTTGGATTTTACAATCATATGCATCTCAAGGTCCAACACAAGTGCCACTGCCTCCTCAAAGTCTGCCCTCACTCCAAAACTTTGTTGTTGCTATTGTTATGTGTCATCAAGTTGACTCTGATTCATAGCAACCCTATGCACAACAGAATGAAACCCTGTCCATTCCTGCAGCGTCCTCGCAATTGTTGTTAGCTTGAGCCCATTGCTGATGCTGCTCTGCCAATCTATCTCATTGGGGGTCTTCCTCTTTTTTACTGACCCTCCACTTCACCAATCAGGATTTTATTCTCTAGGGACTGGTCCCTCCTGATAGTATGTCCGAAGATGAAGCCTTGTCATCCTGGCTTCTAAGGAGCATTCTGGCTGTACTTCTTCTAATATCATGGCAGTCCATGATACTTTTAATATTCTTTTCAAACATCATGATTCAAACACATCAATTCTCCTATGGTCTTCTATAGTCATTGTCAAAATTTCATAGTCATATGAGGCAATTTAAAATACCATGGTAAGGTCAGGAGAACCATAGTTCTCAAACTGACATCTTTGCTCTTGAATACTTTAAAGAAGTCTTGCAACAGATTAACCGAATGATGTCTTGACTACCGCTTCTATGCTTGTTGATAGCAGATTAGAGCAAAATAAAGTCTTTGACAGTTTCAATTTTTTTTCTCCATTTATCATGATGCTATTTATTGGTTCATTTGTAGGGAATTTTGCTTTTTTTATGTGGAGATACAACTCATACTAAAGACTGTGGTCTTTGATCTTCAT
>NW_006413448.1:6859-7378 GCF_000296735.1 Chrysochloris asiatica | reverse complement strand
ATGTTTTCTTTCTTTACTATCTTTAATGACCTTTTCCTTACTTTGTATATGATGTGAACTGTACTTGCATTTTATACATTGAATCTGTTCTTGAGGAAATCTCTAAATTCTGCTGGGATATATTCAATGTCCTGTTTTAACTCTCATGGATTTGTTTTAATTTTAATCATTTAGTCGGAACTTGTATATGAATAATTAATGGTCTGCTCCACATTCTGCCCATAGACTTGTTTTGAATCATGGTAAGGAGATTCTCCATCATCTCTTGATATATGGAGTTTATTTGAGTCTTATAAGTTCCATACAGCAAGTTACACATGCATATTGTTGTTAGATGTCATAAAGTCAATTTCAACTCATAGTGGCCCTATGCACAAGAGAACCAAGCACTGCCCAGTCCTGCACCCTCCCCACAAATGTTATATTGCACATTAGCCCTTCTCTGCTGCCATGGTTTCAACCAATTTAGGGGAGATCTTCTTTATGCTAACCTTCCACTTTTCCAATAATAATGTCCTT
>NW_006413448.1:4751-5289 GCF_000296735.1 Chrysochloris asiatica | reverse complement strand
GAAAAAAAAAAATAAATAACTGCTAACCAAGAATAGTCTATCAAGCAAAACTCTCAATCAAATATGATGGTGCAATGAAAACATTTCAGGATACACAGAAGCTAAGAGATTTTGTCAAAACAATCCAGTGTTTGAAAACCCTAAAGGGAGTTATTTGGAATAAAAACCAGTAAGAAGAGACAACAACTAAAGATTGACAGTAGTGGCAATACCACCTGGAATTCAGTCAAGAGTTCAGAACAGAACAAAATTACAGCAATGAATTCAGAGGACCTGAGAGGCCAACTAAAGATAAAAATGTTAAACATGTCGAAGAAGGGAAAAATACAGGAACAAATACCCAGGGGGTGAGGAGGTCAGATACATTACAGGATACAGTAGACTATCCTAAAAAGGGGGGAAATTTAATAGACTATAAGCAAACCCCAAAGAAAGTTAATACTTCACAACTTACCATTAAAATGAAGATCCAATCAAAAGATGATAAATACACCTTGATAGCATATTTGATCAATTTCAGATTGAAGAAGTTGGTAGA
>NW_006413448.1:1891-3072 GCF_000296735.1 Chrysochloris asiatica | reverse complement strand
TCTTTCTCCCATGGAATGGCTGCTGGATTCTAACTACCAACCATTTTGTCCATATCTAGCAGTCAGCCACTTAACTAGTGAGCCACCAGGGAACCTATAGAATGTTTAATCTTACCTAAATTACCTGATTCATTCAATGGGTTTGAGGATATTAAATCACACATTGTAGTTTTTAATTGAAAAACAAGTTTCTGGTTTCTATGCTAAGATTTCTGTATTTTAGAACTTAGTGAGAAGGGAGTGCTTTTTCCTTATAATGGGAGGTCCTAGATATCAGGGACAATCATTTTTTCCTCTTCCAGTTTCATTAATATTAACAAGTCTTTAGAGATCAGAATTGCATGAATCAATTTAGCTAATTGTGAGCTGTGGGCATTTAGCTCTCATCATAACTATAAATAATCTGCCTGTTCCCTCTAAGCTTTCAATTTGTCTTTCCTATTCAAAGGAGCTGCATACCCATGACTCTCCACTAGACCTCACAATGTTCATATCTGAGTCTGTGTTTCTGACAGTCCTGAGGAAAGAGACTCAATCCTCATTACCTGCCAGGTAGGAGCGGGGCAGTAGACCTTCCTTCATTGGTCTTACCCCAGTAGAGAACCAGAGCAATCCAGTGAGTTGTGTGTGAGACAGGGGACAGAGGGATTGAGGAACACTGTTTCCTCCTCATCAGAACAAGCTGCACACTATGATGGACACATGGAGGTTCTGAAGTTCTAAATTTAATATCAGAGGCCTGTGAAGTTTCTGCTCTCCTTCATTTTGAGTTTTTATATGTTCTACCTTTTTCTAACTTCTACAGAAACTTCCACACCAGCACAGAAAATGGGTTCCTCTCACCTGTCCTTTGAACACTTCAAAATGATCTTGTAGATGGTAAAGGTAATGACAATGATGAGGATGACAGTAAGCACAGTGTCATGAATGTTTATTCACAGATGCCCAGTTAAGACTGAGTTTAGGGTTATTTATTTATTTATTTATCTAAAACTTTTGCTGTGAATTAAATGAATGTTTACAGACAAAACCATTAGTTTTCAATTCAACAAATCATACTCTTTGTTTCATCTCAATGATTACAATCCCTCCATACAACAACCCTTATCCTGCTTCACCTGTGGTTCCTGATTGCATTCCACTCACTCTCTAATCCCTTCTCACTTTGTCCTTAGACAAAT
>NW_006413448.1:0-478 GCF_000296735.1 Chrysochloris asiatica | reverse complement strand
GCAGTGTGACACCAGACATAGGACACTTTCCATATTCCCCCTTGTCCACTCACCTTGTCATTTCACTTTCTGATACAGTCAGAGATCCTGCTCACTGAGCTCTTTCATGAGGGGTTTCTCCTAGACCACAGCAGGCAGAAGTGAGTGCCTTTTGGTGCCCACCAACCATCAGAAGGATATTAGAGAATACTGGAGGGAATTACATCAGGATGGTCAGATCTCTCACTTGTCATTGCTGCTTTTGTCTCAGCCTTCCACTTCCTCCTTCCTCCTTGTATTTTTGCCCATCTCTATCACATGGACTTTGGTTTCCATTCTGAGTCTGGAAACTGGTATGTATTTAAACATGTATCTTAGATGCATTTAAGGTTAAGTACTCTGGACCACTATGTTAAGCATTTTCAAATATAAGGAAACAGGGTGAATATGGTTAGGTAATGGGTCTTGTTGTTGTTGTGAAGTGCCATCGGGTCGGTTC
>NW_006413447.1:6868-7368 GCF_000296735.1 Chrysochloris asiatica | reverse complement strand
CAGCCCGATTCGTAACCACTAAGCTACCAGAGCTCCTTTTAGCACCGCTAAAATAAAAGGTGTTGCATGCCACACACTTAGGAATCTCCCATATATCAGAACAGGGTACTGGTGGGTTAAGGTTAATCCTCCTATTGGTTTATCACATCAGATGACATGATGAGGCAATTACATAATTGTCAAATTTCTGAGAATCATGGTCTAGTCAAACTGACAAATATTTTGGGAGGACGTGACAGATTCCAATACATATTTTATGAAAACAAATTTCATATCAACAACAATTATATGAAATGGCTCCAAAAGGTTCATGGAAAAATAGAATTAAAAGATAATTACAGTTTTCCAAAAACTTTTTGAAGCCCCCTATGTGGTGCTGTTGCTTAATGTGCTAAATGGCAAAGTTGGTTTGAACTGCAAGGTCGGCTGTTCAAGTTCACCACTCACTTCTCAGAAGCTATACATGGTCGTTATGAGTAGAAACCTATTTGATGCCAATA
>NW_006413447.1:3032-3736 GCF_000296735.1 Chrysochloris asiatica | reverse complement strand
CCCATGGAAATAAAATGCTTCTAGAGACAGTGGGTGAAAGAATATAACCCTGTCACACACCTTTCTTAAATTTAAACCATTTAGTGTTCCCATGTTCTTTTCAAACAACTGCTTCTTGGTCCCTGTACAGATTCCTCATGAGCACAATTAAGTGTTCCCAAATACTCATACTTCACAATGTTGTCCATAGCTTGCCATGATCCACACAATCTAAATCCTTTGCATAGCCAATAAAGCACAGGTAAACATCTTTCTGATATTCTTTGCTTTCAGCCAAGAGCCATTGGACATCAACAATGATATCCCTTGTTCTACATCCTATTCTGAATCCAGCTTGCAGCTCTGGAAGTCCTCTGTCCATGTATGTTTGCAGCTGTTTTTGTATTATCTTTAGTAAAACTTTACTCACATGAGGTATCAAATATATTGTCTGATGATTTACACATTCCATTGGGTCACCTTTCTTTGGAATGGGCACAAATACGGATCAACTCCTATTAGTTGGCCAGATAGTTGTCTTCCAAATGTCTTGGCATGGATGAGTGAGTACCTCCAGTGCCACTTCACTTTCTCAAAAATTTCAATTTTTATTATATAAATTCCTGATGCTTTCTTCTTTGTCAATTCCTTTTATGCACTTTGGCCTTCTTCCTTCAATATCATTGGCTCTTGATGATATGCTACTTCTTGAAATGGTTGAACAT
>NW_006413447.1:0-1163 GCF_000296735.1 Chrysochloris asiatica | reverse complement strand
GGATCAACTCAACTGAACTTAATAGCAACAATAGCTATAAGGCAAAGATGGCATTCTGCATATATTTCCATGTAGTTTCAATATTCTAAATGACCTTATGTGATTCTTAATGATTTCTAAGTTACTTTATTTATGTTGAAATGTAAGTGTTGTTTTCTATATAAGGAGGCTTGATAAAGTCTCATCTTGAGGTAAACTCACTAGTACTTATTGAGTTGTACATTTCAAGTACTTCCATGTTAACTTTCAAAATAATCTAAAGCAGTATACTACCAGTATCTCCATTTTACAAATTAAGAAACTGAGGCATGGAAGGATGATTTCCTTTCCCAAAGATTTTATCAATAATGACTACAAGTGATGTGTTTTGAATCCATAATGTATGGTTCTAGAGTCCATGATCCAAAATGCTATCTGTATAGTTTCCTTTTAGAATGTTTTTCTTTTAATATGCTTGTTCTCTTTCTTGAAACCACTGTTATGCAAAATACACAAAATATTCACTATGGTCACATGCATAACAATTATATAGAATTCTACTAATTTATAATTTTGTAGAAATAAAGGATTAAAGGATTGAGGATAAGCATAAATAAATATTTTTCAGAAATTGAATCTCTAAACAAAATAATTGCTGAAAGTAATATAAAATTAAATAAATAGATAATTTAATTAAAAGCTTTTATAAAATATATTTCCAATTCACATACTCTCAGGGAATTTTTCTCTAAATCATTTTATTAAAATAAAAATGAATACTTTGACACCTATTGATCATAATAAATATGCAATTTTAAAAAAATATTTGCAATAAAAGTATTTTTGTTTTAACTGTATCTGTTCAAATGATTTTATAGTTTGTTATTTAAAGAAATTTATTTTGAGAGAGATGATATTGAAAAGTTGAATAAAATTCCATTTTGACTTACGGAGTTTAAAACTACCATATATTTGTATATGATAAAATGTGTTGGCACTCAGAATAACTTGTCTCAGAGAAAAATGATGGTTGCTCACAAAATCAATTACTTGTGCAATCAATTGTTTTCTTACTATTATGATTTATTGAAAACTTTAGTATCCCAATTTCAATACCTACAGCAACTTATGTAAGATTCCTAAGAACTTTAAAACTCTTAAAAACAAAAAAGTTTAACTAAATT
>NW_006413446.1:5742-7000 GCF_000296735.1 Chrysochloris asiatica | reverse complement strand
AAAAAAAAAAAAATGCAGTTTTTACAAGGCACAAATGGAAACTTTGAGTTCTTTTTATGCTTTACTTGAGCTATAACTTCCAAGCCCTGAGCTGTCTCTTTCTTTTACCACTTGATCTATTTCAGTAGGACCAACCAACCAATTTCCCTATACTTGTCATCCTGACAAAACTGTGAAGTATCAAACACATGATCATCCAGAATCTCACTTGTCACCAATACTTGATTTATAGGTGGTGGTATTTTGCCTATTAACATGATCACATTGCACACTGTGGATTAGCAGCAACTTCTTTGCTAATAGAAACATAGTTATCAGTGCCATTAAAACCAATCAGATTTGAGAGCCAATTTAGATAACTCAGCCTTATGATTTTGCTTCTCTAAAACCACTCCTGGTACCAAATGCCTTAGGCTTTCTGTAGAGAAGCAATGCCAGTGAAGCTTACATATGTATATGCAAAGAGAGGTTTATATGAAGAAAATGGTTTACACAGTTGGAGAGTAGCTTGCAGGTAGGTCCAGCAGATAAAATGGCAGGCTGCTGCTGACTCCCAGAATAAAGCAGGCCACTGGCTCATGTCCAAAGAACCTGAGGTTGGAGGATGAGCCAGATACATGATCCAGACCCAGCAGAGAGCAACCAAGCCTTGCCTGAATGTCCTATATATTGAAAGCAGACCACACCCTAAGGAAGCTTCCCTTCAATTGATTGGCTGCTCATAGCAGACCTAATCAAAGAGTTGACTACATTATATTAGATTTCAACGTGGGGGATAACGACATCTCAACTGCCACACCACTGAGACTCCAGGCCCAGGCAAACTGACACCAAACCTTAAATATCACATACCCCACCCCCTTATTTTCCTTCTCAAGTCCCAGAAATGGATGATGAACTTTTTCAACTTTCCTGCCTCCCTGGAAGACAGTGAAATCCAGTCATTATTTCATTCATCTCCTTACACATTCCTGAAGCAGGCAGTTAGCTCTTTTGAAGTTTACAAGAATTGAAGTCCTGGTGTTGTGCTGTAGGTTAAGTACTGGACTGCTAACTGCAAGGGTGGTGGTTCAAACCTACCAGTTGCTCCTTGGAAACCCTGTACAGGATCACTGAGTCAGAACTGACTTAACAACAATAATAATGGATAAGAACCAGGAGGAGTGAGAGGCACTTTCTACACGAGTCCAATTTTCTTCCAGCACTCTCCATTTTCACATAAATTTTGATAAATGCCCAAGGCGAATCATGGTACTTT
>NW_006413446.1:3963-5147 GCF_000296735.1 Chrysochloris asiatica | reverse complement strand
AACCAAAGGGCACATTCTGCAAGCCTCTCCCTCCTGGCCGCCAGCACATAGCCTTTCTCTTTCCATGCGTCTAGAATTCTCAGATGCTCTGTGTCTCCATGCCACCATCTTTGTCTCCATCTCTGGTGTTGCTGCTTCTCTGGCTAGGGTTCCACATTACACTCATGCTCTTCTGCCCTGATGGTCCTAAGGTCCTCTATTCTTGGACTGTACGATAAACTATTCCCCCCTTTATGTTACAAAACTTCTACCTTTACAGTTGTGACAGTCGCAATTAGTCATGATAACAATTACTCACTATTGAATCAAAAGAATCCTATCCCATCTCCTTTACCAGACCCATGTAGGCAAGATGAAAACTATTCAGTGGAAATTCTGCCTACCTCTGCTCACCCTGAAATTAAACTCTCTATTGAAAACTTGTAAGCCAGCCACATCACACTTCATGTCTTTATTACTACCTGACCCCCAACCCCACACCACACACACACACATTTTAGGTAGCCAATATCTAAGTTGTCTATCCCTACCAACCTTGTACACCGAGGGGATAGGCTTGATCCTTGATGTGAAGTCTTTCCGTCTCTGTTGGTATTTTGAGTGACTACATCCATAGGTATAGGTAAAGTTCATCAAATTGTAGCAATTTACACTTGCTTCCCTTATCAAATTTCTTTATCTTCCTCTAGTTGAGCTCTGGTATTCAATCCTTCAAAACTAGGTAAAATGGGTACTCTCTGCAAGTTTGGGCATTCTTGTGCATCTCTCCCCACTTTATAGCAGCTGGATGCTTCTAGGCTCTAGCCCTCCATGGCTAGGTCAATGTCCATGGACTCAGGAGATCCTAAGTCTCCCCAAACTTCAGACCAACCAGCCCTTCATCTTCTTTCTCTCAACTAGAAGTCGACAGGAGTCTATGGAACATGGTCAAACTCAGCCCATATCTTCACTACTGACTTTCTCTCACCTCCAAACAAATGTAGGCCAACAGGGTCACCAGCAAGCTTCCATGCCTGCTCATGTGCTCCCTTTGAATTTCAGTCTTTAAGGGAAGGTTTGTCCTGAAGGGACTTGATTCCTAGCCTTGATGGCCCCCGGCAAACAGTTTGCTTGTTCTTGTAATAGCCAAATGGACTACCATTTTTGCTTTTGATTTTGTTTTTTCCTGATGGTCTTTCTTTCAA
>NW_006413446.1:0-1293 GCF_000296735.1 Chrysochloris asiatica | reverse complement strand
TCTTGAAAGATTTCAATTTTTATTCCATCAACTCCTGGTGCCTTGTTCTTTGCCAATTCCTTCAATGCGCTTTGGACTTCCTCCCTGAATATCATTGACTCTTGTTCATATGCTACCTCTTGAAATGGTTGAACATTAACCATTTCCTTTTGGTACAATGACTCTGTTTTGTCCCTATGTTTTCATTGATGTCCTTTATAATTCTGGGATTCACATTTAGCTCTTTAATCCATGCTGAGTAGTTTTTTGTATATGGTGTGAGATAAAGGTCTTGTTTCATTGTTGAAGAGACTACTCCCCATTCAATGTACTTTGGCCCTTTGTCAAAGACCAGTTGGCTGTATGTGGATGGATTAATTTCTGGATTCTCATTTCTGTTCCATTAATCTATGTATCTTTCATTAAACCAATACCAGGCTGTTTTGACCAATGTAGCCATGTAGTAAATTTTGAAATCAGGAAGTGAGAAACCTCCAACTTTGTTCTTCTTAAGTGGTACTTTGCTTATTTGGGATCTTTTTCCTTTCCATACAAATTTTGTAATAATTTTTTACATCTCTTTAAAGAAAGTTGGAATATAGATTGGGATTGCATTATATCTGTAGATTGCTTTGGGTAGTATTTACATTTCACATTTCACATAGTTAAATCTTCCTATCCAGGAACATGGTATATTCTTCCATATTTGTAAGTCTCTTTTGGTTTCTTGTTAAGTAGTGTTTTGTAGAGGTATTTTGTTTCTCTGGTTAGATTTATTTCCAAAAATTTCCTTTTCAACACTGTCATTATTAATATTGAGGAATTGGACTGATTTTTATGCTGATATTGTACCCTGCCATTTTGCTGAATCTTCCAATGAGTTCCAGTAAATATTTTTGCTGAGTCTTTGGGGTTTCAACGTATAGAATCATCTCATCTGCACATGGAGTTTTACTTCCTCTTTGCAAATTTGGATTCCTTTAATTTCCCTATATTGCCTTATACCTCTGGCTAAGACTTCCAAGACAATATTGAAAAGGAGTGGTGCTAAACAGCATCTTTGTCTGGTTGCTGTTCACAAAGGGAAGGTTTTCAGTTTCTCTTCATTGAGAGTGATGTTGGCTGCTGGTTTTTTTATATATGCTCTTAATTATGTTGAGGAATTTCCCTTTAATTCCTACTTTGTTGAGCGTTTTTGTATCAGGATTGGATGTTGGATTTTTTCAAATGCCTTTTCTGCATCAATCGATATGATCATGTGATTCTTTTCCTTTTTAAATTTTTTATGGTGGATTACATTGATTGCTTTTCTAA
>NW_006413445.1:0-6867 GCF_000296735.1 Chrysochloris asiatica | reverse complement strand
TGCATATGAACCACATGAAAATGCCATGCCTTAGTTCTGGCACACTTCAAAGAGGTCTTGCCCAGTGCAATAGGTCTTCGTTTTTACACTAAATCAGCAAATAGCCTGAGTCTTGAGTAAAAGGCACATTCAGAAGTGTGATTCATATCTCAATCCCAGGCAAACCACAAACAGCAGCCTGTGCCACAGATGTCAATCCCAGCTTGTCCATACACTGACATTCGACTGTCTGGACAAATGAGCAAGAAGGTGTTTTTCCTGGCTAGCGGGCTATACACAGCCAGATCTTGAATTCTTGTGGAGGAACACTTTTAGAGACTTCAGTAAGGGCAAAGAAGAGACTGATGGGAAAATGCCGAGACTCTTGGTGAACAATTTATCCCTCTGCTTGGCAAGTTTCACTTCAATATTACAGTCTCAGATATCAGAGCTGGAAGGATGTCTATGGTCCTCAGGGCTTCTCACCTCATTGCACAGATGAGATCACCAAGACCTAGGGGTTAATTTAAGGTCAGTAGCCCTAGCCTGTCACCCCAGGCTGGCCATAGAGCCTTTGTACCCACCAAGGTGACCAAATGAGCCTATTAGGAGCAGTGCTTGTCAGCTTCTCAAGTGGGGGCTTCTGAAGGTGGGATCATCACTGACAAGTCTATTCAAAGACAAGTCTATTCATTTTAACCCAACTGATTCACTTGGCAAGAACAACCTGCTTACATGCTGGCTCAACTATGAGACCCTGCTCACTAGTGGTATGAAATAGATCCTTGTTCCGCAAAGGCTGCGTTCATGGAAATTGGACATGTCCTTGTGAGGCATGAGAAACTCTTTTAGAAAAATGCATAGCCAACTCCCCAGTAACAAACATTCCCTTCCCATTCTCTTATGCTCCAAGGATCAGAAACCCAGAATGACCCTTGCAGGTAGCCCATAGCTCTACCTGTGTTGCTGGATTGCACTGGACTCTAATTACTCTAGATCTTCCCACTGCCAAGGTATCAAGATGAGCAGCAGCCCTGGGAGCAGTGCTGTTGTTGTACCGTAGGCTCAGGGGACACAGAGTGTCACTCAGGGCAGGCTAGACTTCATGAACAAGAAATAAATTAAAGAATTTTGTCCAAGGTCTCACAACAAAGTAGCGACTTGGACACATGATTTGTGTTCTGGTATCTTTGGTTCTGATCATTGGTGCCCCTTCAGGAATAGACAGTATATTCCACATAATTTAACCACAGGGCACTGAATATAGAATGTAGAGAATGTATGGAAGTGTGAGCAGGGTTAAAACCCCCCACAAGGCTTGGTATCCATGGCTAAGTAATAGTAATAAGCCATTACCTCTATCAGCATCAAGAGCAATTATAATATGAGCTTTTAGTTTTATTCACTGCCAGATTTGTGGCAAAGCTAGGAGGAAGAAAAGGAAGAAATACCCCAAGTTCTTCTCCCCACCCCCATGTTCTGATTTCCTGTGTGCCTTCCAGAGGAAATGGAGTCCAGCCAATGCCTCCTTAAATTCAACCTCTAAACAGAGAAGGGGTTGTTTAACTTTGGGGGAAGAGTGGGGCTGGGCAACAAATGGAGATTTTCAGCAAGAATTGCTTCTACAATGGCTGTGATAATTAAGGTTTTGTGTCAACTTGGTTGGATGTGGATTACCAGTGGTTTGGCTGTTAAGAGGTAGCAATACCCAGTGTTGAGATCTAATATAATGTATTCACTTTCATTATGGAAATGAAATATGCTAAGAGCAGCCAATATATTGAAAGGAATTTTCCTTAGGGAATGTTTTGCAACAGCTCTCATGTATACAGAGATAATTGGAGAGAGACGAGAGACGTGAGCAGAGAAAGAGGGACCCACAACCACCAAGAAAGAAGAGCCAGAAGTGGAATTCTTTGGGCTTTGTGTCGCTGCACTGTGAAGCTTCTAGATCCAGGGTAAGACTGATGCCAAGACACATGGAGATCTTCGCGGGATGCTGGGTCAGCATGTGCTAAAATGAGACAAGGAACTTTCTCCAGAGCCAGCGCTCCAGTGCTCTGAATTTAGACTTCCAGTCCCCTAAATGTGAGAGAATCAATTCCTGTTTGTTAAAGCTGTTCACTTGTGGTATTTGTGTTGTTGCAACACTAGATAATGAGACACTAGCCCAGAGTAACTAATTACCTAGTGGATGAGGCATCCTGATCCAGGCCCACTATCCCTCCAAAGAATCGGTTGTTGTTGTTAGATGCTGTTGAGTTGGTTCTGACTCAGAGCAACCCTGAATAGGTTTTACAAGGAACAGCTGGTGAGTTTGAACCGCCAACCTTTCGATTCAAACAGACATTTGGGTCCAGCATCAGAGTAGGCAAAACACACTCATGAAAAAGACCAGAGAGTCAGAGGTTAGTGCAAGGAAGGAGGTTAATTAAAGCATATACGTTCTCACAAAGATGAGAAGCAGCTGCTACCTTGCTTTTAAGGAGAAGCCCAAGTGAGTTCTTGGTTTCACTTTAGGGTGGGCTCTAGCTCTCTTGATCATTGTCTCCATAGCAATCCTGTATAGGGTTTACAAGGAGCAGCTGGTGAGTTTGAATGCCGACCTTTCACTTCAAACCAATCTTGTGGTTCAGTGCTAGGGTAAGCAAAACTCACACCTGGAAGAATCCAGAGAGACAGAAGCCTAGAGCAAAGAAGGTTGATTAACGCACAGATGTTCTCACAAAGATGAGACCCAGCAGCTAAAGAGTCCGGAGAAGTCGCAGTGAGTTCTTGGTTTCATTTAGGGTGGGCTTTAGCTCTCCTGATGCCTACATTTTCCTATCATAATTTAGGGCTCATCATTGGTCATTTCTTCCTGGGTCTGATGCAACTCTTTCCCATTTTCCTCTTATGTGGGCTTTCTGATTGGGCTAAACACATCTGGTGTTAGCTGTGATTGATCTATGTCCAGTCTCTCTTCCCTGTTCTAACTGCCTAACAACTACAATAGCACAACACACTGAGATCTGCAGAGAAGCAGGAACAAAGCCCAGGCCTCTGCTCTTGAGTGGCACACTCTTGAGAAGTAGGACAGGACACACATGTCAGGAACACACACCCAGGTCAGAGCCGCAGAAACAAAGCTCAGACATTCTGAGAAGGGAAGATGTTCTTGTGGGGTAACAACAACAACAACAAGAACAAGACACAAAACCCCCCACAAACCTGGTGACATGCCCATAGAGCAAGAATTGCTTTGTAGGATTCCTTGGCTGTTATCTTTATGGAAGCCAATCGCCAAGCCTTTCTTCCACAGCTCCACTGGGTTAGTAGACAAGTGTAAAGCACCATTTGCACCAACCAGGGGCATAATCTGGGATACAGGAATCCTGAAAAGCTTTCTCAATCATTTGACAATAGAGATGGGCCATAGAAAACAGATGAGAAGTCAACAGGCAGCAACTCTGGGTAAGGGCAGCACAGGAAAAGGACTCAGATGGAGAGAAATTGGAGGACTGGTCTCTAAAATTGAGAATATATAGGTAAGCAGCTGGCAAAGGGGGTGATCAGGAGGTGGTCAGAGTGAGGGCTTCATACTCACGTAGAAGCTTATAGCTTGTATAACGATACCCACTTCCTTGCTCGCTATGGTATCTCTTAACAGTTTCACCATACTCCCCTCAGAAATCTCCAATGATGGGGACCTCACAGTCCTCAAGGTAGTTTTGTTGTTGCTGTTGCTACGTGCCATGGAGTCCATTCCAACTCATTGCAACCCTATGTGCAGTTTTATTAATCATTATATAAGCTATATTGTTAGAATTACTGGAAACATAGCAACACACACACACAAAATGGGCCCTAGGTGGGTAACAGTGGTTACAAGGGGCTGCTAACCTCAAGATCAGTGGTTGAAAATTACCAGCTGTTCTGCAGGAGAAAAATGAGGCTTTCTGCTCCCATAAAGATTTACCGCCTCGGAAACCTTAGGTACGGTCGCTATGAGTCCGAACTGAGTCCACCGCACACCACCAATGCCAAATGCCACGGTGGTAAAGGGATCCTGGTTTGGCATTGTGGGTTAATGCAATGGACTGCTAAGTCAGTTTGAACTGCAAGATTAGCGGTTCAAGCTCACTCCTTGGAAACCCTATACAGGCTTGCTATGAGTCGGAAAGGACACAAAGGCATTTAGCAATAACATTCCTCTACTTCTAGCCCAAGTATAATCTCTGCTTCCTTGGGTTTTGTGTCCTTGGGTGTTAAGCCTCTTAGGTGACGTACCCACAGCTAGCAAGAATAGCCAACTGTAGACAAGCAGATTGAATTTTCCTGGGTTTTGTAAAAGTTACCCCTCTTCCATCCTTTTCACTGAATTCTATTTTCTGCTCCTGTCTCACGCCCTTGGGGGTGAACACTTTTTAAATTCTGCCACTTCATTCTGGTGGAGAGGAGCCAAGTGCTCATCGCCAAATAGGGGTATTTATATTGAAGTTTCTATTAAAAATAAAATTAACCTATTTCTTCCCAGTTGTTTAAGAAAATATGTATTTTCACTACATGGATTAAATGATGTCAGTCTGCCTTGAGACAAGTTCAAGAACAGAAATATAAAACCAAAAGAAAGAGGATAACTCAGGATAGCAACGCCAAGTCAGAAAAATATATCAGTTGTACTTAACGTTTCAGGTGGTATGAGATATCCCAGTGGCTGCACCAAAAATGTTACCACAATCCCTCTGAAGAAATGGTAGGGCACAACACACACATGAAAGAAGCCAGAGAGAGAAAGGTTTAAGCAAGGAAAGAATATTGAAGAAAGACATAAGACAATTCAGAGAGAACAACATGAACACAGGCATCATGAAAGGGTGTGCCTGGTGGGTGGAGGCTGAGAGGCCCGCCAATATGGAGGGAAGGGATGGGCGTGCAGTGAGTTAGGAATGACAGCATGGGATCAGTTTCAGAAAGGCCTGCATTCTGGACTAATGAATCTCAACTTCGTACTTGAGGATGAAGATCTTTAGACTTGTTAATCAGGAATGTAACTAATGAATAGCTGCACTTTCAAATGCAACTCAGGCCATAGGATAGAGATCAAGAGGAGAGAGGTTAGTTGGGAGACTGACATTCTGTTAGACAGCCATGGCGGTGATCTGTGCAAGAAACAACTAGGGACTAAAAATCAGAAATGGATAGAAACAGCAGGCAGAGGGGATGGAGGGGAAGCAATGACACTGTAGAGTTGGCAGAACTGGGGAAAGAGAATGGAGAAATGTAAAAATGGGTTTGGTAGTTTCCAATTGTGGTGATTAACATAATAAGGCTAGTAGCCAAGATGTACATAAAACTGAGAAGAAGGAAAAGAATTAGGATAGGAATGCTAAGTTTGAGACATATTGAGTTTAAGGTGGGGGTGACCAACAAAAATAAACTTAGGGGACTGGGACTGGTGGTATTTGGGAGCCAGTAAGAATTTCATATACTGATCATACTTAAACTATGGATTTGTGGTGCTGTGGATAGACACCAACCACTCATCTGTTAGTTTGTTGTACTGTGGTGCTTACATGTTTCTGTGGTGCTGGAAGCTATGCCACTGGTATATTAGATACCATCAGGGTCAGCCACAGTGGACAGACAGTTCAGCTGAGCTTCCAGACACAGACAGACTAGGAAGAAGGAGAGACACACTACTTCAGAATATTTAGCCACTGAAAACCTTATGAATAACAGAGGAACACTGTCAGCAAGTGAATATTGAAAGTAATAAAGAACACCAGAATATTATTGGATAAATTATAGGAAGATGAGCCCCTCAAGTTGGAAAGCACTCAAAATGTGACTGGGGAAGAGCTGCCTCCTCAGAGCTGGCTGTGATGACACAAATGGACTAAAGCCTTCGGGACCTTACAGGACCTTTGTTTACTGATGGAGCACAACTCAAAATGAACAGAAACAGCTGTAAACATCCATGAATAACTGAAACATGAAATTGGAAATTGTAAAAAGGAAATGAAATGCATAAACATAGATATCCTAGGCATCAGTGAGCTGGAATGAACTGACATTGGCCATTTTGAAGCTGACAATCACATATGTTTGGATTGACAAATTTAAGTGGAATAGCATCATATTCATCATCAAAAAGAACATTACAAGATCAGTACAATGCTGTCTGTTATAGGATAATATCCATACACCTACAAGGAATGCCAGTTAATACAATTATTATTCAAATTTACACACCAACTATGAAAGCCAGTGATGATTAAATTGAAGAACTCTTTGAAATTCTTCAGTCTGAAATTGCTCAAATATGCAATCAAGATGTGTTGATAATACTGGTGATTGGAATGCAAAGGTTGGAAATGATGAGGAAGGATCAGAAGATGGAAAATATGAACTTGGTGATAGAAATGAGGCTAGAGATTGCATGATAGAATTTTGTAAGACCAATGACTTCTTCATTGCAAATTCTTTTTTTAAACAACATAAAAGATGACTATACACGTGGACCTCACCAGATTTATACAGAAATCAAATTTACAACATCTGTGGAAAGAAATGGTGGAAAAGCTCCATATCATCAGCCAATACAAGGCCAGGGGCAGACTGTGAAACAGAACATCAATTACTCATTTGCAAGTTCAGGCTTACGCTGAAGAAAATGAAAAATAGTCCACAAGAGCAAATATATGGCCTTCAATATATCCTACCTGAATCTAGAGATCATCTCAAGAACAGGTTTGATGCATTAGACACTAAACAGAGAAGACCAGAAGAGTTGTGAGAAGACTTCAAGGACATCATAACAGGAAGAAAGCAAAAGGTCCTAAAGAAGACAAGAAAGAAAGGACCAAAATGGATGTCAGAAGAGACTCTAAAACTTGCCCTCCAGCA
>NW_006413444.1:6371-6901 GCF_000296735.1 Chrysochloris asiatica | reverse complement strand
CCCAGTTCTTTTAGGGGATGAAGCTTTTCCATAGCCACTCAAGAATCGCTGGCTGTATTCAACAACCTTGTTCTTCATACACCAATCTCAATTCACTACCATCGAGTGGATTCTGACTCATAGTGACTCATAGTTTTATGGTTGTTGTTAGGTGCTGTCGAGTTGGTTTTGGCTCATAGCGATCCTGTATAGAGTTTCCAAGGAGCAGTTGGTGAGTTTGAACTGCCGCCCTTGAGGTTCAAACCGACTTTGCAGTCCAGCGCATTCACCCACAATGCCACACCAGGGTTTGGGAGACTTGTAAATCGTTACGAGAGCAGACAGCTTCATCTTTCTCCCTTGGAGCAGCTGGTGGGTTTAAACCACCAATTTGTGATTAGCAGTCCAGTGCTTATCCTACAGAGTTCCCAGCTGGTGCTTTTTCCATTACAACTGTACTGTAGAGATTTTTTGTGTGTATACGGTCAGAGAGTAAATACTCTAGATATTGGCCGTCCATACAATCTCTACAGTGACTACTCAATTCTGTT
>NW_006413444.1:3683-4201 GCF_000296735.1 Chrysochloris asiatica | reverse complement strand
GGAGAACTGAGACCAGAACCATCTCCAGCTAACTTTAGAGACCAGGGAGGAGATTTTGTTTTTTCTGAGTTTAACCAAAGGAGAGAGTGAGAGAAGAATGATAATAATAGACCCCAAACTGAACTGATTCTGACTCACTGCAATCCCCATGTATTTTGGAATAGAACTGCTCTCCAAAAGGTTTTCAATGGCTGCAACCTTTCAGAAGTAGATTGCCAGGACTTTCTTCTGAAGCACATCTGGGTGGTATTGACCTGTTAACCTTTTAGTTGGTAGCTTATCACCCAGACATTTGTGCTCACCAGGGACTCCTACTGATAATGATTTTTGTTGTTAAGGGCCATCAGGTTGGTTCTGACTCATAACACACCTGTCTAGAGATTCCAAGCAGCGGCTGGTGGTTTGAACTGCTGACCTTTTGGTTAGCCGTCCAGTGTTTATCCTTACAGCATTTCACCAGAATTTCCTATATTATCACAATGATAATACTAGTGATGATTTATTGTTGTTGTTGTTTT
>NW_006413444.1:0-887 GCF_000296735.1 Chrysochloris asiatica | reverse complement strand
CAGCCATCCAACCAACCCATCCATTCATCATCCAACCAACCAACCAACCAACCAACCAACCAACCAACCAACCAACCAAACAACCAACCAT
Source organism: Chrysochloris asiatica (assembly GCF_000296735.1). Classification (NCBI taxonomy): domain Eukaryota; kingdom Metazoa; phylum Chordata; class Mammalia; order Afrosoricida; family Chrysochloridae; genus Chrysochloris; species Chrysochloris asiatica. The sequence goes on along the minus strand of NW_006413444.1, from coordinate 796 downwards.
CCATCCATCCATCCATCCAACCAACCAACCAACCAACCAATCACCAACCAATCAACCAACCAGTTGCTGTCAAGTGTATCATGACTCCTGGTGATCCCATGTGCTTCATACAGTTTTCAGAGGTTGAGTTTTCAGAAGTAGATAGCCAGGCCAGAGGCGTGGATTTGAACTTTTTGGTTTACAGCCAATCACATTAACTATTTGCACAAGCATTCAGGGAGTCCTAATATAGACGAAACCAAGACTAAACCCTGAGTTCTCTGAGACCTGAATGCTCTACGGCAGACCTCCATTATCCTCTCTCCAGCCTGCCTCTGACATCCTCATCTGTCTCCTGAAACATTTCCTTGGTCTTCTATCTTGTCCCTGCCTCCAGCATCATCTTCCCAGCCTACTTCCCAGCCTCTATCAACTGGTTCTTTCCAACATACAATTCTGCCTTCATGGGGTTCTGCTCAGAAACCTTCATGGATTTCCCATTGCCACTGCACTAAGTGGACACTGTCCAGAGTGTGTTCATAGCATAGTATGTCCTCTTCCCCCACTCCCCTGCAGGCACCTCGTTCTTCCTCGACACTGATCTTTCCCCTTCCACTTAGGGCCTTTGTGTACAATGTTCCCACTGTCTGGATTGTGGTCTCCCTTCTCCTCCCACCCATGTGTGCCTCAGAGGAGGATGGGTTTTTTTGTTTTTTTTGTTTTTGTTGTTGTCTAGAATGGCAAAGTATACCATTTGAAGAGTTGGAAGGATTCTTTGAAGCTGGAAGACTCAGTTCCTATGGAAATGCTATTTTCA
>NW_006413443.1:5569-6594 GCF_000296735.1 Chrysochloris asiatica | reverse complement strand
GCGGCACATAACAACTACAACAACCCCAAAGCTATGACATACCCTATGACACATGAATCCCGTCTACACATTTATCCAAAAAAAATGGAATTATGTGCTCATCAAAGGAATTTCAAAATATCCCCAAATTTAAATGCGTCCATTCACACAGAATGGATAAGCAAACTGATATATTCATATAATGGAATACTACTCAACAATACAGAAGTTCTGGTGTGGCGCTGTGGGCTAATGCATCAGATTGCAAAGTCGTTTGAAGTGCAAGGTTGGTGACTCTAAGCTCACCAGCTGCTCCCTGGAAGCGCTATACAGAGTCGCTATGGGCCAGAAGCACTTAACAACAAACAACAAAACTCAACAATATAAATACACAAATTCTTTATACATGCAGTAACATGAACAAACCTCAAAGACATTATGCTAAATGAAAGAAGACAGATATATGAGCTTGATTTAAATTTCTGTTATCATGGTTCTATAACTTTATGTATTTGTCAATTTTCATAAATTACAGACTTAAGAACTGTTCATTTTATTGTATATAAATATATAACAACAGTAATTGTTTTTGTTAAGTGTCGACAAGGTGGTTCCAACTCAAAGTGACCCTGTTTAGGGTTTCCAAGGAGCAGCTGGTGGGTTTCAACTGCCAACCTTGGGGTTCAAACTGACCTTCTGGTCCAGTGCATTATCCTGCAGTGCCACACATGGACTCCACCAAAAGCAACAGAACTGTAAATAATAAATCCATCCACCTACAGTCAGCTGGTCTTCAACAAAGGGCCGAAATGCATTAAATGGGGAAGAGACACTGTGCTGGCAAAATTGGATATGCTTTGCAAAAAACTGAAACAAAATCCGTATCTCACACCACATGCCAAAATGATCTCAACATGTATTAAAGACCTAAATGTACAACCCAGAACTACATAGCTAATCAATGACAAAAGAGGTTAAAACTTAGGAGCTCTGATACATGGCATACATATACTATCAAACAAAACACAAAAACAGAAGACAAAACA
>NW_006413443.1:2499-3006 GCF_000296735.1 Chrysochloris asiatica | reverse complement strand
TATTACTGAGAGAACTTGTCCGCAGTGTATAACACTGTAGGAGAAGCACTAGACTGCTAACTGCAAGATCAGTGATTCAAACCCGCTAGCCGCTCCTCAGAAACCCTATAAAAGGTTGCTCTTAGTAGAAAGGGACTCAACATCACTCAATAACAATGTCCACTGATTACAGAGACATTTAACCATGAGCATGTATGAACTGGAACCCTAGAAGCAAAGGGTTCACAACAGCATTATTTGTAAAGAGCTGGAAACTAGAAAGTATCCAAATGCCTACCAACAACACAACAGATGAATTCAGGCATATTCTTACATGGAATAGTATACAGAAATAAGAATGAGGGAACTATACTTATGTGCAGCCACATGGATTAATCTTATGAACAGTGTTGAGTGAATGAAGCCAGATTAAAAGAATAGGGACTGTATATTACATATGTGTATTATATAAAGTATAAAAGCAAAATTAATATCTGCTGTTAGATGTTAGAACAGTGATTATCCTTG
>NW_006413443.1:0-523 GCF_000296735.1 Chrysochloris asiatica | reverse complement strand
TGGAGTAGTTGTTTGGCATATAGACTAAGTATGGGAAGATATAATCTCGATGCATTTTCCTTTCCTGATTTTAAAACACACAGTATTTTCTTGTTTTGCTCCAAAGATGGACTTTTGGTCTATGTACAAACCCTGCATGGACAGAATTAAGTATTTTGAAATTCCCATTCTTCACAATATTACTCATAGTCTGTTAAGACCCACACAGTCAAATGCTTTTTAATAGTCAATAAAACTCAGGTAAACAGCTTCTTGGTATTTTCTGCTTTTAGTTGAGGTCCATCAGATATCAGCAATGATACCCCTCATTTCATGTCCTCTACTTGGATTTCTGGCAGTTTCCTTTCAATATACTGTTATGATTGTTTTTTAATTATCTTCAGCAAAATTTTACTTGATCATTTCTGCATTCTATTGGGCCACCTTTCTTTTGCATGAACGTGAATAAGGATCTCTTCCAGTAGATCTGAAATTTCTTGGCATAGATGAGTAAAAACTTCCAGCGCTGCATTCATTTGCTGCA
>NW_006413442.1:4633-5794 GCF_000296735.1 Chrysochloris asiatica | reverse complement strand
GAGGAATCCTGGTGTGGCTCTAGGGGTTAATGCTCTAGACTGCAAAGTCAGTTTGAACTGCAATGTCAGTGGCTCAAGCTCACCAGTTGCTCCTTGGAAACCCTATACAGGGTCACTATGGATTGGAACTGACTTGATGGCACTCAACAACAACAGCATGAGGAACTGTACTCCAACAAATTTGAAAACCTAAAAGAAATGAACAAATTTTGAGCCAGCATATGGTCTACCTAAACTAACACAGATTGAGGTAGAAAATATGAACACACATCCGTAACTAGAGAAGAAATCACACAGGTGTCATAAACTGAATTGTGTCACCCCCAAATATGTGTCAGCTTAGCTGAGTCATGAGTATTTGGTTTGTCAGTTATGTAACAACCCTCCCTCCCCTGCATGATGCAATCTGATGTGATAAGTCAATCGCCTGTAAGAGGATCAAGCCCTGATCGAACAGGGAGTTTCTTTGGAGTACAGCCTGCACTAATTTTTGTCTTACAAGAGATAAAAGGAGAGAAAATAAAGCAGAATGAGAGACACCTACAACCACAAGAAAGAAGAGCCATGAGTAGAGTGTGTGCTTTGGACCAGCGGTCTCTGCACTGAGAAACTAAACCCAGGGGAAGCTGATGCCAAGATGAATGGAGCTCTCCAAGGAATATTGGGTCTTCAGATGCTGAAAGGAGACAGAACCTTTCCCCAAAGCTGATGCAGTTACCTTATAGTTGTCACTCTGCATTTGGACTTCTAGTCTCCTAACTTGTGAGATGTCAGATTGCGGACTAACATGTACCCGACTCAAGCGATGGTATTTACAACAGCCTCATATGCATGTGAAAGTTGGACAACAAATACGGAAGACTATATAAGAAGGGATACATTTTAGTTATGGCGTTGGAGAAGAATATTAAAAGTACCATGGATCGCTACAAGAACAAACAAATCTGTGTTGGAAGAAGTACAGCCATAATGCTCTTTAGAAGCTACGTTGATAAGACTTCGTGGGACCACTTCCTAGAGAAGGATATCATGCTTGGTAAAGTGAAGGTTCAGTGAAAAAGAGGAAGACCTCCAAGGAGATGAATTGGTACAGTATAACAAACTTGGGCTCAAGGATAGCACAGGACTTGGGAGTGTTTTGTTCTAATTTTCAAAGGGTCA
>NW_006413442.1:0-468 GCF_000296735.1 Chrysochloris asiatica | reverse complement strand
AAATGGTATGCCAGGGAAACCAAGGTTCAAAAGACAGTCAAGCATCTAAACATTATTTTCCCCCTTTTGCCCATTCCAACCATGTCTCAATCCCTGTATCCCAGAATCCTACTGTTCCAAGGTTGTGCATACATCATTATTTACCTCTGTCCCACTTAGTGCCTGCAAACCTGCCTAATTGTTTTCCTATCCTCCATTGTTCTTCCATTCCCCCACCCCTTCTTGTGTATTACCTCCCTCCCTAGCACCCAAACTATTTTGTGTCTGTTCCTTACCCTGTGCTCCACCTTCCCCTCCCTTCCCTCACCTCACCCTGGTAACCAGCAAAGAATCCTCCTCCCCTCCCTTTAGAATTGGGTGTTTTTTTTCCTTAGGCTTTTACAGTAGTGGTCCTATGAAGTATTTCTCCTTTTGTGACTGACAAATTTTGCTCAACATAATGTCCTCAAGGTTCATCCATGTTATGTG
>NW_006413441.1:5123-7031 GCF_000296735.1 Chrysochloris asiatica | reverse complement strand
AGAAGATACTTCTTGAAACAAAGACCAACAGGAAAAATACAAAACAATAATTGCAGTCCAACTGACTACTACAAGAACAAGCAAGTTGCTTGTCCAGGAGACATCAAGACAAGTGGTCGGGACCCCTCAGGGCAAACCGCCTTCCAAGACTAAGACCCAATGGGAATACATGAGCAGACATGAGCTCTGACTGGTGATCACATTAGTCACTTATAAGGGAAGTGAGGGAAAAACAGCAATGAAGCTACAAGCTAAGCCCTACTACATTCAATAAACTCCTGTGAACCCTAGTGGAGACCTGGTTGGCCAGCAGTGTGACAAGACCTGGGAACTCTTTGGCCCAGAGTCAGTGACATAGCCACAGAGGACTAGAATAGAGAGTAAAGCATCCATCGAATAAGAAGTGAGGGCATATGCACAAGAACACTCACACTTTTGAAGATAATACGCACTTGACCTGGCTTCAATGGCTGGATGATCAGAATTCAACTACAAGAAGAAAGAAGAGGAAAAAAGAGTAATCTAATACAATTTGATAAACTTGACCTACATCTATGGATGCAGTAGCTCAAAAGAGGGAACAAATCTTTACAGTGAGGATCATTCCCACCCCCTCGATACACAGTTTAGATAGGATGGGCAACTTGGACATTGGCTACCCAAAATGGGGGGTTACAAAGGGAAGAAGTGACCTGTTTACAAGATTCAAGAGGGAGCCTAGATCTAGAGGGTGCGGAGGAAGGCAGAAGCTCCACGGAGTAGTATCCAATCTGTCTCGGTGGGGCTGATGAAAGAAGATGGGGATGGCTCTCATGTAGCACAATAGTGAATGATTGCTATCAGGACTGACTGTGAGGGTTGGAAATATAAAGGTAGACATTTTATAAAACAACAACAACAACAACAGAAAGACAAAAAACAAAACAGGGGAGTGGTTGACTTTGCTGTCCAGGAGCGGAGGTCTCTGGAATGTTCAAGGGAGAAGAGTGGAATACGCGACCCTACCCAGAACAGCAGAGACACCAGAGTTGGAGACAGAGATGATGACTTGGAGAGAGGGAACAACTGGGGACTCTAGACCTAGAGACGGAGAAGGGCTGTGTGCTGACGACAAAGGGGAAGACTTGCAGGATATACCCTTTGATTGGTTGATGATGCATGAAGGGAATTGTCACCATTGCAATGAAATGATATACTATCGGATGAATGTAAAGCTAATGCTCTCCCATGTAAACGATCACATAATTCACAATAAAACATTCAGAAAAAATAATAATATAATAAAATAAAAAAATAAAAAGAGATGCATGGAGTCAATTCTGACTCACAGTGTCTCTATAAGGTATTTATCAGAAGCGGCTGGTAAGCTTGAACTGCCAGCCTTGCAGTTCAAATCAACCTTGCAGTCCAGCCCATTAACCCTCAGTGCAACACCAGGACTCCAAATAAGAGAAACTTCTGAATTAAATATTTTGAATATTGAATTTCCAGCAGAAATCATATATATTTCTCTCACAGTTAAAAAAAAATAAAGTTTAATGAAGTTAAAACAGCTTATTTCCTTGTAAGTTATGTTTTATTTGAACTCACATGCAGCAATGAGCTCAGCATCTGAATACTGAATATTACCATATCAACATCTCAAAGCTTATAAACATTTATTTTCATTACTAAAATTCAAGAAATATTTGTCTAAAAATTCCTTTTGTAAAGTGAAAAAACCCCTCAGATTTGTCAATATTTTAGGTGGGGTATATATATATATATTACAACTTCCTCTAGCTATTACTAGTTCTAATGTGCTGGTGTAGCACTATTGGATAAACACTGGATTGTGAACCACAGGTTGGTGGTTTAAATTAACCAGCTGCTCCTTGGAAACCATGTACAGGGTTGTTATGGGTCAAG
>NW_006413441.1:3503-4473 GCF_000296735.1 Chrysochloris asiatica | reverse complement strand
ATCCAAGGTATTCTTTCAGTACAGGAAGAGTGCATGCCATGTAACAATACCAGGTGCATGCCATGTGAACAACAGCTCAGTGTAGTTTTACAGAAAGAAAAACAAGAAACTGAACATAGAATCTCCAGAGGATGGAGGAAAAAAAAAAAAATCTAATAAGCTCTGCCTGGATACTTTCAACATTTGTCTACCTGAAGATAAGGAGCTAAAATAGATGATCCCTTAAGCTCCTCTATAGCTCATTCTAGTATTCTTTCTTCCCTAGAATCTAATATACATGTATATATGTATAAAACAGAAAAATTAAAAATAATCTGTACAAAATAATGGAAGTGGAAGGCATGAAATGCATTTTTAAAGTGCATATTTTTCATTAAATATACTTTTTAAAAGTTATGATGGTATAGCAAAGGCATATCATATTTGGAGTAAAAATAGGAAATCAATATTAAAAATATGCATGTACTTTGAATGTTCTTATACACATATCAATATCTTTGATTTATAAACCATTATAAAAAAATAAAGGTTCAAATAAAAAACATGTAAGGAAGTTTCAGAAAAACATGCTAACATGGATAACAAAAATTAAAGATTAAGATCCATAGGGACGATCATGAATTTGAATATCAAACCTTTGAATAGTTTAAACAAATTTTTTTAGAACAATATTGAAGAGTAAAATAATAAATGATGCAGAAATCATCAAAAGATGAGGAAATCATCAAAAGAAGATGGAAGGAATACACAGTCACTGTGCTCAGCTGTTTCAAGAGGTACCATGTGATCAAGAACTAATGGTACTGAAAGAGGAAGCCTAAGCTGCACTCAAGGCATTGATGAAAAAACAAGCCTCTAGGAATTGGCATATACAAATTGAAATATTTCAACAAACAGATGCATCACTGAAGGTGCTCACTGGAAGAAATACATATTTGTGCCCATTCGAAAAAGAGATGACTCAATGGAG
>NW_006413441.1:0-594 GCF_000296735.1 Chrysochloris asiatica | reverse complement strand
TTCATCACAATCAACTTCACTTGCTGCACTTGCAGGTTTTAAATATTGAAAAGCCTGTGAGCCTTTTATTGCACCAAAGCCTAAATAAGAACCATATGCACCTGTTCTAATTTACATATAAATTTATAAAGACTCAAAAATAGATCCTGCTCATAACCTGAGGACGTTCTTTATTACATAGGGATTTGGGAATGCAATGCTGGATCTTTAAAAAATGTATTTTGTTATTGTTAAGGTAAAGTTGCACATTATCAGCAAGAAAATTCAGAGTTACAAATAGACAGCAAAACAACACTATTTCATTAATAAAAGAGAATTTAAACAAAGGCAAGGTTATACAAATATTTTAATGCTGAAAGTGAGAATTAAAAGTAAGTGAATGTTTATTAATTTAAAATACTAAAACAATATATTATCAAGAAGCTTCCAGGAATGAATGTGAGATTCAGAAGAGGATTTGTAAACAGGATATCAGTGTGGAAAGAGTGATATCATTACTGCCCACTGATAGATATTGGATGAAAGTAGAGAATATCAGAAAAATGGTTACTTGTTCTTTATTGACTATATAAAGGCATTCAACTGTGAGGATCA
>NW_006413440.1:6280-7104 GCF_000296735.1 Chrysochloris asiatica | reverse complement strand
ACAGCTGTTTCTCTTCAATTTGAGTTGTGCCCTACAAGCAAATGAAGATCCCATGGGCTTTACTCCCACTAGCTCTACTCCATTCACATCATCACTGTGAGTTCTATTTTGAGGAGACAGCTCTTCCCCAGTTGCATTTTGAGTGCTTTCCAACAGGATGGTCTCATTTTCCAGCACCATATCTGACAGTGTTTCTCTGCTATTCATGAGGTTTTCAGTGACTAAATATTTGGAAAAAGTTCATCTCTCCTTTTTCCTAGTCTGTCTTCATATGGAAACTCATCTGAGACCTGTCCACCGTAGGTGACACTGCTGATACTTAAAATACCCATGGCATAGCTTCCAGAATCACAGCAAAGCCACCACAGTACGGCAAACTGACAGACGAGTGGTGGAAAGGACTATGGACTCTTGAAATATCTGCCCACTCTTACTAGAATTCAAAGATGTATGAATTAAACAGCACAGCTAAATAATTGTTGTTAGAGGTTGTCTAGGTGGTGACTTATAGTGACCTATGTGCAACAGAAGGAAACTCTGCTCAGATCTGCAAAATCCTCGCAGTCTATGCTTGAGCCATTGTTGCAGCCACTATATCAATCCAAACTGTTGAGGGCCATTCTCTTTGATGCTGATGCTTTACCAAGCTTGATGTTCTTCTCCAAGAACTGGTCCCTCTGTGTGGTGCTTTGAATTTACTTGATCTGGCTTTTTTATGCAAAGTCTTCTAAACTCTCACAATGTGATTGGGTGGGACCATGCAAATAAGATATACAGGACTCTAAAAAGACTGGGGTTAGTTACTTTTGCCCTACAGCTAGACT
>NW_006413440.1:2403-3225 GCF_000296735.1 Chrysochloris asiatica | reverse complement strand
AGAGAGTCTTTGGAGTTGTCTCAGCTTTCTAAAATTTAACAGTTCTCATAGTGTGCTCCATTAAGCACTTCAATTGTCCTCAGGAGGGGGCAGCCAGTCATTGTGGAGGAGTTGGTGGCAGACTTGCTAGATTTTGTAGAGACAGACGTTGGAGGGGAGAAATAAAAAGTCCGGCTGTTGAAGCCTGTTGGTGCTGTTGGAGACACTCCTTCAGATGGCTCCTCAGTGAACACTTCCATGCTCTGGGGAGGGGGAAGTGGCCGTCTTCTTGCTATAGGGTCGAATTAGTTGGTCTGGAATCTATAGTGTCCTGTGAAAAGACTTTTTGTCCCTTGGTTAGTAACACATCATGTAAAATCAGAAGACAGATTAAAGAAGGTTTGTTGCAGGTGATTAAAAGCAAAGTTAACAGCAATTAACTCTGTGCTCTGTGCTTAAGTTTCCACAGTCTGCTGCACATGTGAAATTTATCTGATAAGAGTTATAGCTTGACGGTCAGTGAAAAACTGCCAGAAAGAGCTGCATCAGCAGGTTTAGGGAGAGGAAGAGATTCACTGAAAAACTGCAACGATCTGAGAGACGGCCTTCGCTCCAGGGCGGGGGTCCAGAGCATTACAGAATAAATTCCACCAGGGAAAAGGCTTTTACTGAAACTCTCTCAGATTTCTGTTGTTTATAATACTCTGCCTTTTAACATGTATCTGAATTCACAGTCCTTTCACCTATCTCAAAAGCCAATTGGTTAGCCACACTACTTGCTGCCTTTTCATTAGTAATAACTCATTTGATTGTCTGCAAGAGACAAGCCACAAAATCTTCATA
>NW_006413440.1:0-638 GCF_000296735.1 Chrysochloris asiatica | reverse complement strand
AAATAATACAAAAAATAGATACATCCTTAATATCCAATATTGAGAGAATGCGTAAAAACATCCTAATCTATCATTATCATGAAATGGAAAATTTGAGAATCCTTTGAAATACATATGAAGGCTATTTAGGCATTAAATCTGTTCCTATGATGTTGTCAAACTACATATAATATGATCCAAGTCTTTTGACAAATAGAGAAATATATTAATGTATATGCATAAATACTAAAAGAAAGTAGATAAAAATTTCCAAGTTGGTTATATATAATTGTTATTGCTATTGTTGTTAGGTGCCATCGAGTTGGTACCAACCCATAGTGACCTTATGCACAGCAGAATGAAACACTGCCCGATCCATTGCCAACCTCACTACGGTTGCCACGCTTGAGTCCACTGATGCTGCTGCTTGGCCAATCCATCTCGTTGAGGGTCTTCCTCTTTTTCTCTGACCCTCCATCTTACCAAACATGATATCCTTTTCCAGTGACTGGTCCCTCCTGGCAATATGTCTGAAGTATGAGAGATGAGTTTGGCCATCTTGGCTTCCAAGGAGCATTCTGGCTGCCATTCTTCCAAAATGGATCTATTGGTTATTTTGGCAGCCCATGGCACTTTCAATATTCTCCTTCAACACCATA
>NW_006413439.1:3220-6947 GCF_000296735.1 Chrysochloris asiatica | reverse complement strand
ATCTTCCACAAAATTTTATTTACATGTGATATTATTCAATAATTTTAATATTTTGTTGGGTCACCTTTCTTTGGAATGGGCACAAATATGGATCTCTTTCAATCTGTTAATCTGGTTGTTGTTGTTAAGTGCCATTGAGTCGGTTCCAACCTGTAGTGACCCTGAACAGGATTTTGGAGGCTGTAAATCTTTACGGGAGCAGAAAGCCTCATCTTTCACCTACAGAGCAGCTGGTAGTTTTGACTGCTGACCTTGTGGTTCGCAGCCCGATTTGTAACCACTATGCTACCAGAGCTTACTGTCTTAAAAATTTCTTCACAATGATTAGTGAATGCTTCTAGTATTGTATCAGTTTGTTGAAAGATTTCAATTTGTATTCTATCATTCACTGGAACCTTGTTTTTCACCAATGCCTTCAGTGAAACTTGGACTTCTTCCTGCAGTACTACTGGTTCTTAATTGTATGCTATGCTTGAACAAGGAGTCCTGGTGTGGCGCTGTGGGCTAATGTGTCAGACTGCAAAGTTGTTTGAACTGCAAGGTCGGTGTTTCAAGCTCACCAGCTGCTCCTTGGAAAACTTATACAGGGTTGCTATGGGTCGGAATTGACTCGATGGCACTTAACAACAACATGCTTGAACATTGACCACTTATTTTTGGCACAGTGACTCTGTGTATAATGGCTGAACATTGACCATTTTTTTTTGGCATGGTGACTCTGTGTATTCCTTCCATCTTCTTTTGATACTTTCTGCATTATTCAATATTTTGCCCATAGAATCCTTCAGTATTGCAATCTGAGGTTTTAGCAGTGCTGTGGGTTGTTCTATTCCAAATCTTTGCCTATTCAATATAATATTTTACTTTGTCTTCTTATACTACTCTTTGAAATTTATATTTTTTATTCAGTTCTTTTACTCCATCATTTCTTCTGCCACTTTAGATTTTCTATGCTCAATAGCAAGAGTCAGAGTTTCTTCTGACATCCATTTTTGTCTTTTCTTTCTTTCCTGTCATTTTAATAACCTTTTGCTTTTTTCCTATATGATATTCTTGATGCAATTCCATTACTCTTTTGGTCTTTTGTCATTAGTGTCTAATGCATCAAATCTGTTCTTGAGATGGTCTATAAATCCAGGTGGGATATGTTCAAGGTCATATTTTGGCTTTCATCTAGATGTTTAATTTTCTACAGTTTCAGCCTGAACTTCCATACGAGCAGTTGATGCTCTTTTCCACAGTCTTCTCTTCAGTATTGTTTTGGTTGATGATATTTAGCTTCTTCACCATCTCTTCCCACAGATGTAATCTATTCTATTCCTGTGTCATCTGGTGAGGTCTGTGTGTATAGTCACCTTTTATGCTGTTGATAAAAAGGCATTTGCAATGAATAAGTAATATTGTATCATGAGATCTCCAGCATCTCTTCTATAACCTAGGCCATAATTTTCAACTATGGATCCTTCCTCTTTGTTTGCAGCGTTTGCATTCCAATCACCAGTGATTATCAATGCATCTTGATTGTAGGTTTGATCAATTTCACACTGAAATAGTTGGCAGAATTCCTCAATTTCATCATCACTGGTGTGTTAATTTGAGTAACAGCAGTATTAACTGGTCTTCCTTGTAGGTATATGGATATTATTCTATCACAGACAACATTTCATTTTGTTATAGATATTTAAATGTTCTTTTTGATAATGAAAGTGATACCATTACTCTTCAATAATATATATATTATAATAATATATATATATTAGTCATATGACCAATACCTGTCCATTTCAGTTTACTAATGCCTAGGATATTAGTTTTTATGTGTTTCATTTCATTTTGACAACTTACAATTTTCTTAGATTCATACTTAGTACATTCCATATTCTAATTATTAATGGATATTTGAAGCTGTTTCTTCTTATTTTGAGTTATACCCTATTAGCAAATGAAGGCCTCTAAAGCTTTGCTCCATTCACATCATTATGGTTCAGTCTGCTTTGTGGAGACAGCACTTTCCCAGTCATATTTTGAGTCTTTCCAACCCAATAGAGTCATCACTGTGCACTGTATCTATGAATGTTCTGCTGGTATACATGTTTTCATCTTTTGGCACTATATGCAACAATATCCCATTCATAGGTCTTCAATGGATAACCATTTAGAAGCTGCCCACTTATTCTTCCTAGTCTGTTTTAGTGAAATCTGTCCGCTGCGGTTAACCCTGCTGTAGTTTAAAATATTAGTTATACCGTTTCCAGCATCACAGCATCATGCAAGTCACCATAAGATGACAAACTGAAAAATGAATGGTGGTTTCCTTGATATAAAAACCTTTCTTTATATTTGCATATATATGCTTTACTGGTTTTGCTTCTCTTGAGAACCCAGCCTAAAACCCCATCCTCTAGCCTTTAACTGGTTAGTCCTTCTTTCTCCTTTGGGAATAATTTTGTGGATGAGGCCCTAAATCTCTGACGTCTGTTCCTAATTTATGATGGAGAGAAAGAGAAAGAGCTTACATTTTCACATAATGTAAATTAATATAATGAATGTTATATCAAAAACTACACATAAATGTTTAATTTTTATTATAGTGAGTGATGAAAAGTTAACATAAGTTCTTGAAGAGCGAAGAAAAGGTAAAGATGATGAAACTATCATTAAGGTAACAGTGCTAATAAAGTCTTTCTTTTTTTTCCCCATTCTTTTTTTAGGGAGTCAGCCCTTCAGTGACTCACAGGTAATTCTGAGGTAATTGAAGCATGATTAGTAATCTAGTAAAACTTGAATATAACTGTCTACCTACAAGATTGAAATTGAGAAGCAGATCAAATCAGTTTGATCAGTTATTAGCAATTTTTTTAAAGGGCCAATTTGTCATATTTTCCCTTTGTGGATCATACAGTTTCTGTCACACCTCCCCAATTAAGTCACTGTAGCATGAATGCAACCATTGATTACAAAAACAGAAGTCAGGCAGGATTTGGCCTACAAGCTATGGTTTGCTGAATCTTGAGTGACATTATGGTGTGTGTTTGAACAGAAAGATCAAACTGAGTCAGGTTGAGATAGCCATTTGGGCCCTGTGCATACTCAAGATTAATCAAAAAAAAAGCCGGAAGTCAAGGAGAAACATGATAAAGGTGCAGATTGGCAAAAAAAAGTAGAGATGTCTATAAGGGTTTTGGATCCCAACTTTCCTGGACCAATTCACATGGAGCTCAGCGGTACTTTATTTCCTAATCTTGGCTCTCTATAAAACTGCTTTTTGTTACTTTGCAATGAAATCCTTCTTAATTAAGTTGATTTTTATGGCTTCCTGTTCTTAATTACCCCACAAACTCTTACAAGACAAGAAACATATCAATTGGTGCTCTTTGTTGTGAACAACAGAACCAAATCTGGCTAATTAATGAGAAATGGATTTCCTGAAAAGATACTGAATAGTTCACAAGATTTATGAGAAGAACATACAACTACATTGGAAATTAGGCAGGATTCCAGGGAAGCTAGACACTGAAAATGTAGTCAACATATCACTTCAAGTAGTCCTGGTCTGGAAGTAAAGCTGGATATTCTTCACTGTATACTGCTCTGCCATCATTGATCATTCTTAGGCCACGTATTAAACCCATAAACCTTTACTGTTTCCTCAGACACCTGTAGAAGGTTACTTTGAGGCTCAGCCTGTAGTGCTTATCACACAGCACTGCATCAGGTTTCTATATAT
>NW_006413439.1:0-1530 GCF_000296735.1 Chrysochloris asiatica | reverse complement strand
AGTTTTATATTCATCCTATCCTATATTGTTTCATTGCCATGGTTACAATACCCTCCATACATCATTAACCAACTACACGGTATACCCTACAAGCCTGCCCCTGGTTGTCAGCACACAGCCCCCCTCTCTTTCTGGGTCTAAAGTCTCCAGCCACTCCATCTCTCCACGTCATTGTCTCTGCCTCCATCTCTGGTGTCACCGCTTCTCTGGGTAGGGTCCCGCTCTCCGCTTTTCTCCCTTATTGGTCCCAGGGACCTCTGCTCCTAGACTACAAAGTTAATCACTCCCCTCCTTGCTACAAAACATCTACCTTTACATTCCCAACCCTCACAAACAGTCCTGATAACAATTATTCACTATTGTATCATGAGAGACTGATCCACATTTCCTTTCATCAGCCATGCCTAGACAGATTGGATACTACTCAGTGCAGATTATAACTTCCTCCAGGCCCTCTGGATGTAGATTCCTTCTGAAAAGCTTGTAAGCCAGTCACTTCTTGCCTTTGAAGCCCCCCATTTTGGACAGCCAATGTCCAAGTTGCCCATCCCTGTCTACTCTGTGTATGGAGGGGGTGGGAATGATCCTTGCTATAAAGATTTGTTCCCTCTTTTGAGCTATTTCATCCACAGGTGTAGGTCAAGTTCATCAAATTGTATTAGAATACTCTTTTTTTTTTTCCTCTTCTTTCTTCTTCTAGTTGAGCTCTGATCATCCAGTCATTGAAGCCAAGTCAAGTGGGTATTATTTGCAAGTGTGGTTGTTCTTGTGCTTATGCCCTCTCTTCTTATCAGCTGGACACTTCACTCTCCACTCTAATCCTCTCTGGCTATGTTACTGACACTAGGCCCAAGAGTCCCCAGGTTTTGCCACACTGCTGGGTAACCAGGTCTCTACCCAGGTTCACAGGAGTCTATTGAATGTTGTAGGGCTTAGCTCGCAGCTTCATTGCTTTTTTTTCCCTCACTTCCCTTTATTAGTGACGAACATGGTCACCAATCAGACCATGTATTCCAATTGAGTCTTAGTCTTGGAAGGGGGTTTGCTCTGATGGGGCCCGACCACTTGCCTTGATGTCTCCTGGGTGAGCAACTTGCTTGTTCTTTTAGTAATCAGTTGGTCTGCAGTTATTGTTTTGTATTTTTCCTGTTGGTTTTTTTTTCAAGAAGTATCTTCTGTTCTTCTAGTCACTCCAGGCTGGTCTGCTTGTCCTTTCAAGTGGAAATTTACCACCTCTGAAAATTCTGGATTCCACCTATGGTCTTATGTAATGCAGAGGCTCCTTAGGAGGACTCCTTCACTGGGCACATTTTAGCCCCATTTTAGGTATTCCAATCAGTTATAGGCAGAAGACGAAGACAGACAAGCTTTCTATGGTGATATTTCTGGCTATTCGTTTCTCTCTCCCTCAAGTGTCTATTTTATAATGGTATGCCAGGGAAACCAAGATTCAAAAGACAGCCAAGCATCTTAACATTATTTCCCCCTTTTTACCCATTCCAACCATGTCTCAGTTCCTGTATCCCAGAG
>NW_006413438.1:5193-5953 GCF_000296735.1 Chrysochloris asiatica | reverse complement strand
CCATATAGCTCAATCTCAGTATATGAACACGTTGGACACATCTTCCATGTAGATAGTACCCTGAATATGGATATGTTGGACTTCTCTTCCATGTATCTAGCTCTCAGTATATGTAAACATTGGACACATCTGAATGTAGCTAGAACTGTTGCACAACTCTGCCATGCTGCTAGCTCTCTGTATATGGACATTTTAGAATTGTCTGCCATGTACCTTGCTCCCTGTACATGGATTTGTTGGACTGATCTGCCAAGTAGATAGCTCTCTGTATATGAACGTATTGGACTTTTCTGCATTGTATCTAGCTCTCAATATATGGACACGTTGGACACATCTGCCCTGTAGATAGATCTCTGTATATGGAAGTGTGGCACTATTCTGCCGTGTAGCTAGCTCTCTGTATAAAGACAAGTTGGACTTATCTGCCTTATAGCTAGAACTGTGTACATGGAAATGTTGCACTACCATTCCATGTCGCTAGATTTCTGTATATGGACATTTTGGATTTGTGTGCCATGTAGCTAGCTCTCTGTACATGGATATGTAACACTGATCTGCCAAGAAGTTAGCTCCCTGTATATTAACATATAGGATTTGTGTGTCATGTAGCTAGCTCTCTGTGTATGGAAGCATTGGACACATCTGACATGTAGCTAGAACTCTGTATATGAAAATGTTGCACTACCCTGCCCTGTAGCTAGCTCTCTGTATGTAGACATGTTGGACTCCTCTTCTTTGTACCTAGAACGCTGTATATGGA
>NW_006413438.1:2372-3120 GCF_000296735.1 Chrysochloris asiatica | reverse complement strand
ATGTAGCTAGAACCCTGAATATGGACATGTTAGACTACTCTGCCATGTAGATAGCTTTCAGTATATGGACACGTTAGACACATCTGCCATGTAGCTAGATCTCAGTATATGGAAATATAGCACTACCTTACTATGAAAATAGTTCACTATATATGTTCAAGTTGGACTCATCTGCCTTGTAGCTAGAAATCTGTATATGGAAATATTACACTACCCTGCCATGTAGCTAGTGTTCTGTATATGGACATTTGGGACTCGTATGGCATGTAGCTATCTCTCTGTACATGGATATGTTGAAAAGATCTGCCAAGTAGGTAGCTTTCTGTATATGAGCATATTGTACTTGTCTGCCATGTTGCTAGCTCTCAATATATGGACATGTAGCTACTACACTGTATATGGACATGTTGGACTGCTCTGTCAAGAAGCTAGCTCACAGTATATGGACAGATTGGACACATCTGCCAAGTACATAGAACTCTAAATATGTATATATTGCCATACTCTACCATGTTGCTAGCTCTCTGTATTTGGACATTTTGGACTTGTCTGCCATGTTTCTATCTCTCTGTATTTGGATATGTTGGACTGATCTGCCAAGTAAGTAGCTCTCTGTATATGAACCTATTGGACTTGTATGCCATGTTGGTGGCTCTCAGCATTTCAACACGTTGGACACATCTGCCATGTAGTTAGTACTCTGAATATGGACATGTTGGACTCCTCTTCATGTAGTTAGTCCTCAGTA
>NW_006413438.1:0-1812 GCF_000296735.1 Chrysochloris asiatica | reverse complement strand
AGCCTCATCTTTCTCCCGCGGAGCAGCTGGTAGTTTCGAACCGCTGACCTTAAGGTTCGCAGCCCGATTCGTAACCACTACGCTACCAGTGCTCTGTATATGGACATTCTGGACTCGTCTGCCATGTAGCTAGCTCTCTGTACATGGATATGTTGGACTGATATGCCAAATAGTTTGCTCTCTGTATATAAACATATTGGACTTGTCTGCCATGTAGGTGGCTCTCAGTACATGGACACGTTGCACACACTGCCATGTACCTCTTATCCTATATAAGGACATGTTGGACTATTCTGTCATGTAGGTAGCTCTCAGTATATGGACAGACACTTTGGACACATCTGCCATGTAGCTCTAACTCTTTATATGTAAATGTTACACTATTCTGCCATTTAGCTAGCTTTCTGTATATAGACAAATTGGAGTCATCTGCCTTGAACCTAGAATCTGTATATGGAAATGTTGCACTCCCCTGCCATGTAGCTAGCTTTCTGTATATGGACATTTTGGACTTGTCTGCCATGTAGCTAGCTCTCTGAACATGGATATGTTGGATTGATCTGCCAGGTAGTGTGCTCTCTGTATATGAACATATTGTATATGAACATATTGTACTTGTCTGCCATGTAGTTAGCTCTCAGTATATGGACACGATGCACACACTGCAATGTACCTCTTAACCTATATATGGACATGTTGGACTACTCTATCATGTAGGTAGCTCTCAGTATATGCGTGGACACTTTGGACACATCTGCCATGTAGCTCTAACTCTGTATATGGAAATGTTGCACTACTCTGCCATTTAGCTAGCTTTCTGTATATAGACATGTTGTACTCATCTGCATAGTAGCTATAACTCTGTATATGGAAATGTTGCACTACCTTTCCATGTAGCAAGCTCTCTTTATATGGATATTTTTTGCCTTGTCTGCCATGGAGCTAGCTCTCTACACATGGCAATGTTGGACTGATCTGTTAAGTAGGTAGCTCTCAGTATATGAACATATCAAACTTGTCTGTCATGTAGGTGGCTCTCAGTATATGGACATGTTGGACTCATCTGCCATGTAGCTAGTACCCTGTATATGGACATGTTGCACTACTCTGCCATGTAGCTAGCTCTCAGTATATGGACACGTTGGACACATCTGCCATGTAGCAAGCTCTCAGTGTATGGACACATTGGACACATCTGCCATGTACCTAGAACTCTGTACATGGAAATGTTTCACTACTTTGTCATGTACCTAGCTCTCTAGATGTAGACAAGTTGGAGTCATCCGCCTTGTACCTCGAATCTGTATATGGAAATGTTGCACTCCCGTGCCATGTAGCTAGCTCTCTGTATATGGACATTTGGCACTCGTCTGCCATGTACGTGGCTCTCAGTATATGGACACCTTGCACACATCTGCCATGTACATCTTAATTTATATATGGGCATGATGGACTACTCTGTCGTGTTGCTAGCCCTCCCTATATGGACACGTTGGACATATCTGCCATGTTGCTAGAACTCTGTATATGGAAATGTTGCACGGCTATGCCATGTAGTTGGCTCTCTGTATAAGGACGTTTTAGACTCTTCAGTCATGTAGCTAGCTCCCTGTATATGGATATGTTGTACTGATTTGCCAAGTAGGTAGCCCTGTGTATATGAACATATTGGACTTCTCTTCCATGTAGCTAGATCTCAGTATATGGACATTTTGGACTGCTCTGCCATGTAACAAGCTCTCTGTACATGGATATGTTACACTGATCTGCAAAGTACGTAGCTATCTTTACATGAACATATTGGACTTGTCT
>NW_006413437.1:6422-6979 GCF_000296735.1 Chrysochloris asiatica | reverse complement strand
CACAGGGCAGGGAATAGACACAGGATAGTTTGGGTGCTGGGGAGGGGTTTAATATATAAGAAAGGGGAGGTGAATGGAAGAACAAAGCAGATGGGAGAACAATTAGGCAGGTTTGCATGAGATAAGTTGGACAGAGGTAAAGAATGATGCATGTACAACCTTGGAACAACAGGGCTCTGGGATACAGGGATTGACACATGGTTGGAATGGGGAAAAGAGGGGAAATAATGTTAAGATTCTTGGCTGTCTTTTGAATCTTGGTTTCCCTTGCATAGCATTATAAAATAGATACTGGAGGAGGAGAGAAAGGAATAGCAAGAAATATCACCATAGAAAGCTTGTACATCCATCTTCTGCCTAAACTGATTGGAATACCTAAAATGGGGCTACAATGTGCCCAGTGAAGGAGGCTTCCTGCGGGGCCTCTGCATTACATAAGACTATAGGTGGAATCCTGAACAACATCCAGAATCTTCAGAGGTGGGAAATTTCCACTTGAAAGGACAAGCAGATCAGCCTGGAGTGGCTAGAAGAACAGAAGATACTTCTTGAAAGAA
>NW_006413437.1:1992-4922 GCF_000296735.1 Chrysochloris asiatica | reverse complement strand
AAAGAAGAAGGATCAGTTGTTGGAAAATATGGCCTTGGTAATAGAAATGATGCTACAGATGGCATGATAGAATTTTCCAAAAACAATTGCTTCTTTATTGCAAGTACCTTTTTTTAACAACATAAAAGATGACTATACACATGGACCAGATGGAATACACAGAAATCAGATTGAATACATTTGTGGAAAGAGACGATGGAAAAAGCTCTATATCATTCAGCCAAAACAAGGCCAGGGGCAGACTGTGGAACAGATCGTTCATATGAAAGTTCAGGCTGGAGCTTAAGAAAATTAAAACAAGTTCACAAGAGTCAAAACATGACTTTGAATGTTTTCCCCCTGAATTTAGAGATTATCTCAAGAACTGATTTGATGCATTAGACATTTATAACTGAATACCATAAGAGTTGTGGGATGATATCAAGAACCTCACACAGGAAGAAAGCAAAAGGTCATTAAGAAGGCAAGAAAGAAGGAAAAGATCAAACTGGATGCCAGTAGAGACTATGAAACTTGCTCTTCAGCATAGAGATACTAAAGCAAATTGAAGAAATGAGGAAGGTAAAGAGCTGGATAGAAAATGTTAGGCAGTAACTCAGAAAGATCAAGTCAAGTATTATAATGAAATATACAAAAGACCTGAAGTTAGAAAACCAAAAGGGAAGAACACTCTCAGAATTTCTCAAGCTGAAAGAACTAGAGAAAAATTTCAAGCTTCGACTTGCAATATTGAAGGATTCCATGGGGAGTCCAGGAGTCCTGGTGTGGCACTCCATGTTAATAAACTGGACTGCAAAATCAGTTTGAACCACAATGTTGGCGGTTCAAACTCACCAACTGCTCCTTAGAAACCCTATACAGGGTCGCTATGAGTTAGGACCGATGCTACAGCACTTAACAACAACAATGGGTCAAAAATTTAATGATGCTGACAGTATCAAGAGAAGATGGAAGGAATAAGCAGTAACTGTACCAAAAAAAAAATTGTTTATGTTCTACCAATTCAAGTGATACTAGATGAATAAAAGTCAATGATACTGAAGGAAAAAGTCCAAGGTACACTGAGGGCATTGGCAAAGAAAGGAATCAGAAATTTATGGAATATAAATTGAAATCTTTCAACAAACTGATGTAACAGTGAATGCACTCATCTATGCCAAGAAATTTGGAAGACAATTACCTGGCCAACTGATTGGAAGAGATCCATATTTGTTTCCATTCCAAAGAGAGGTGACCCAACAGAATGCAGAAGTCACCCCATTTAATAGCACATGCAAGTAAAATTTTAATAAATTTTTAAAACAGCTGCAGCAGTACATTGACAGGGAACTGCCAGAGAGTCAAGCAGATTCAGATGAAATTGTGGAACTGGAGATTAATTGCTGATATCAGATGCATCTTGGGTGAAAGCAGAGAATACCAGAAAGATGTTTACCTGTGCTTTACTGACTATGAAAATGCTTTCAATTGTTTGGATCATAACAAGCTATGGATAACATTGGAAATAATGGGTATTTCAGAACACTTCATTGTGTTCATAGGCCAGGAGGCAGTCATTTGAACAGAACAAGGGGACGCTGAATGGCTTAAAATCAGGAAAGGTATGCATCAGGGTTGTATTCTTTCACCACTGCTAAGCAAATAATATGAGAAGCTGAATTATATGAAGAAGACCATGGCATCAGGATTGGAGAAAGACTCACAAACAACCTGGAATAAGCAGATGGTACAAACATGATTGCTGAAAGTGAAGAGGACTTAAAATACTGATGAAAATCAAAGACTACAGCCTTCAGTATGTGTTGCACCTCAGTATACAGCAAACAAGCTCACCACTGGACCAGTAAATAACATCATGATAAATGGATAAAAGATTGAGGTTGTCAAAGACTTCGTTTTGCCTGAATCCACTATTAATGATCAAGGAAGCAGCAGTCAAGAAATCAAATGACATATTTCTCTATTAAAATCTAGCACACAAGACTTCTTTAAAGTGTTCAAGAGCACAGATGTCAGTTTCATAACTAAAGTGCACCTGACCCAAGCCACAGTATTTTTAGTTGTCTCATAGACATGTGAAAGTTGGACAATGATTAACGAAGGCCCTAGAAGAATTGATGCATCTGAGTTATGGTGTTGAAGAAGAGTATTAAAAGTACCATGAACTGCCAAAAGAACAAACAAATCATTATTGGAAGAAGTACAACCAGAATGTTCTTTAGATGCCAGGATGTCAAGATTTCATCTCTCATACTTCAGTCATATTATCAAGAGGGACCAGTTCCTAGAGAAGGACACCATGCTTGGTAAAGTATACAGTCATGAAAAAAAGAGGAAGACCTCCAACACAATGGATTGGCACAGTGGCAGCGGCAATGGACTCAGGGGTACAATGATTGTGAGGGTGGTGCAGGACAGGGCAGCATTTTGTTCTCTTGTGCATTGGGTTACTGTGAGTCAGAACTGAACGGATGGCACCTAACAGCAACAACAACAACTTCTTCATTGCAAATATCTTTTTCAAAAACACAAGGACCACACCAGATGGAATGCACAAAAATTAAACTGACTACATATGTGGGAAGAGATGGTGGAGAAGCTCCGTACCATCAGCCAAAGAAGGCCAGGGGCAGACAGCGGAACAGACCACCAATTGATTATATGAATATTCAGAATGAAGTTGAAGAAATTAAAACAAGTCCATGGGAGTCAAAATATGGTCTTGAATATGGCTAACCTGAATTTATACACTATCTCAAGAACAGACTTAATTAACCCAATTAAAAAATGGGCACACGACATGAATAGACACTTCACCAAGGAGGAGATCCAGGCAGCCAA
Source organism: Chrysochloris asiatica (assembly GCF_000296735.1). Taxonomy (NCBI): domain Eukaryota; kingdom Metazoa; phylum Chordata; class Mammalia; order Afrosoricida; family Chrysochloridae; genus Chrysochloris; species Chrysochloris asiatica. Next base: position 2,081 of record NW_006413437.1, on the reverse strand, counting down.
CAAACATATGAAAAAATGTTCACAATCACTAGCCATTAGAGAGATGCAAATCAAAACAACACTGAGATATCATCTCCCACCAACAATAA
>NW_006413437.1:0-888 GCF_000296735.1 Chrysochloris asiatica | reverse complement strand
ATTTCTTGACAGTTGCTTTCATGAGTGTTGATTGAAGTCGTCTTGGACAATTTCAATCTTTTCTACATATATTATGCTGTTATTTATTGGTCCATTAGTGAGGACTTTTGTTTTCTACATTGAGGTGCAATCCATATTGGAGGCTATAAATTTGATTTTCATCAATAAGTATTTCAGGTCCTTTTGGCAAGCAAGTTCAAATCATCTGCATATTGCAGATTGTTAATGAGTCTTCCTCCAACCTTGATGCCATGTTCTTCTTCATATAATCCCACTTTTAGAGTCACTTGCTCAGTATACAGATTGAATAATACAGTAAAAGTATACAACCCGAGCACATACCTTTCCTGATTTAAAACCGTTTAGTATTCTTTTGTTCTGTTCAAACAACTGTCTCTTCATCTATGTACAGGTTCTTCATAAGCACAATTCAGTGTTCTAAAAAACCAATTTTTTAACAATGTTACCCATAATTTGTCATGATCCACACAGTCAAAAATCTTTGCATAGTTAATATAATGCAACTAGGCATTTTTCTGATACTTCTGCTTTCAACCAAAATCCATGTCAGAAATAATATTCCTAGTTCCATTTCCTCTTCTAAGTCCAGATTGAATTTCTGGCAGTTTTCTGTAGATGTACTGTTGCAACCGTTTGTGAAATACCTTCAGCAAAATTTTACTTGCATGAAATATTAATGCTTTTGTTGGGTGATTTCTACACTCCATTGGATCACCTCTCTTCGGAATGGGCACAAATATGGAGCTCTTTACAATTGGTTTGTCAAATTTCTTGACACAGATGAGCGCCTCCAGTGCTCATGAGTGTGTTGAAACATTTCAACTTGTGTTTCATCAATTCTTGGAGCCTTGTCTTTTTTTTTTTAAT
>NW_006413436.1:0-6875 GCF_000296735.1 Chrysochloris asiatica | reverse complement strand
CCCTCTGTAGAGTCGCTATGAGTCTGAACCGATTTAACAGCACTTAACAACAATATAAGGAGCTCTGGTAGCGTAGTGGTTACGAATCGGGCTGCGAACCTTAAGGTCAGCGGTTCGAAACTACCAGCCGCTCCGCGGTAGAAAGATGAGGCTTTCTACTCCCGTAAGGATTTACACCCTCGGAAACCCTGTACAGGGTCGCTATGGGTCGGAACCGACTCGATGGCACTTAACAACAACAATATATGACGGGAGTAGTCCGGGTGTGGTGCTTTAGGTACACATTGGACTGCTAAACACAAGGTTGGCGGTTCAAATCTACCAGCAGCTTCTCAGAAACCGTCTGAGAACTGACTCCATGACACTTATCAACAACAATGTGTAACCAGGAGCTCTGGTGGCACTGTAGGGTAAACACTGGACTGCTAACTGCAAGGTCGGCTGCTCCACGGGAGAAAGATGAGGCACTTTACTCCCGGAAAGGTGCAGCACCTACACAGGGTCACTGTGAGTCAGAGTTCTTTCAGTGGAGCGGGTTGGGTTGGGTTTGGTTGGGAATACACAACAGATCAAAACGTTGCCCAGTCTTGTGCCATTCTCATGGTGGTTGGCATATCCTGGTGCTTAATAAGAATTAAGTGGCAGCACAGCCGGATGGAGGAACTGTAAGAGGAGCTGGCTGAGCTGAGGCCCCAGAGCTGATTCCAACAGTGTGTTGGGTCTTTTGTCTTTCTTTCTTTGGGTGGAAATACACATATAACCACAGCTACAGAGAGCCCACCTCAGCAGCTCCCAGCTGAACAGTGGAGTATTGGCCTTGGAGTCTCACTCTGCATGAGCTCTAGGGGAACAGGGTGAGGAGCACTCGCTCCCTCTGGGAGAGCCATGCTGAGGTCTAGGGGGACTCCTGCAATCTGCCTTTTTACCCCAGGGGCTCTGTGCTGCTGGCCCATGACTACACACTGAAGCACAGCTGTCCAAGTCTCCTGAAGGGATTGCGGGGAGGCAGGGGCTTCTGGTGTGATTCAAACCTGAATGCACACTCCAGAGGTCGGGGCACCCGGAAGCTAGGCAGAGAAAACCTTTCCAGCTCAGAGCCCCTACTGCCAGCATGCCTCTTCTGTGGTGGAGAAGAGACTCCAGCTGTACCTAACCACCCTTCTTCCCAGCCCCAAAGATGCCTTCCGAGCCGTGAAGAAGAGGATCATGGGGAATAAGAACTTCCACGAGGTGATGCTAGCCCTCACGGTGAGTGTCCTGGTCTCCCAGGGCTTCTCGTCCAGAGGCTGGGAAGCACTTTCCTGTCCACTAGCCTCTGATAAGGCGCCTCCTGGAAAAGGTTCTCCCAGCCCACTGGCATTGGGGGGGCAGACTCACCAAGGCCCCCTGGTGAGAACCCGGCCAGGGAACCCGTGGGGATTCGCCCTGAAAGATGAGCATAAGATCTGCACAGGCTAAGATGAGGGCAGTATTGGCCTCCATGATGCCTGGTCCACTCACAGGATGGGCATAGGTGGGCACCCTGGTCAGCCAGGGCAGGGGAGTGAGGCGGACACTGTCCTAGCCACCAGTGATCAGCCCCTGCTGGGAAGTGGGGAGAACAGTTTGGTGCCGTTTCCTCAGGCTGCAAGGTCACCAGCAGATTGAAAGCTTGGTTCCTGGTAATTTCCACTTGGGAGACCACCTCCACTCTAGACTCTGTTTAGTTCGGCGACACGATCAGGACACTTACGGGCACTGGACCCCCAAGCACACAAGCCCCCAATCAGTTCTCTGTGGGCCACAGTCTCTCTTCAGAAAGCCCCAGGCCGCTCGCTGGTCAGCCCCCTGTGGGATGTGGTGGAGCTGTGAGGGCAGTGACCCCGTGGGTGACTCTCAGTGACCCCACCACCCTCCAGGTCTTGGAAACCTGCGTCAAGAACTGCGGGCACCGTTTCCATGTGCTGGTGGCCAGCCAGGACTTTGTGGAGGGGGTGCTGGTGAGGACCATCCTGCCCAAGAACAACCCCCCCAACATCGTGCATGACAAGGTGCTCAATCTCATCCAGGTGAGAGCTGGCAGGCCATCAGCATAGACCCTCATTACTGCTCGCTTTCCGTGGCCTTCAGCCCCACAGCCTATGGCTGTGTGTTGATTAGACCTTCTGGGGTGGGGGGTGGGGGGCATGGCGCCTGCGCGTTGCTCTAACGGGGCTATCAGAAGGAACCAGCACGTGATGGGGCAGGTGGGCTCGCAGTGGTTACTGCCATGTCCCCTTGTCCCCCTCTCAGTCCTGGGCTGACGCGTTCCGCAGCTCGCCCGACTTGACAGGTGTCGTCGCTGTCTACGAGGACCTCCGGAGGAAGGGTTTGGAGTTCCCCATGACCGACCTGGACATGCTGTCACCCATCCACACCCCCCAGAGGGTGAGGACTGTCATCACCCCCCCCCCCCCCCCCCCCCCCCCCCACACACACACACACAACCTCAGGAAACGGTGGGAGGGAAGCGGCTTGTCCCCAGAGGGGCTTGCTGCAGCTACTTCCTGTGGCCCCTGACTCCCTGGGGTCTTGAACTCTGCTCAAGTCCTTGCTGAGTCTCGCTTTTGCCCTCTAGACTGTATTCAACTTGGAGGCACCTTCAGGACAGAATTCTGTGCGTGATGACGCCAGTCAGCGAGCAGACCACACCCAGCACACTGCCTCCCTGCCCACCCTGGCCACACTGTCCAGTGACACATCCATCACACCAACCCCTGAGCAGGTAAGCAGCAGGCCAAGACCCCCGAGTCCACCCTCCTCATGGGTGACTGTCAGTGTTGGATCACAGGGCCTGTGGAATTCTTCCTATTTTCAAGATAAACGAGGCTCTTCAGAGACCGCTGGGATTCACACTCAATCTCTTTCACCCCAGTGGTGGTTCCCACGTCACTCTCTGAAACCCCGGGGCAGTGCCATGGAGAGGGCAGCCCCCTTGGCCAGAGCTGCGGCCTCTCCTACGTGGTTTGCTCTCGTAAACCAGAGAGTTCAGTCCTCAGAGGCTCTAGCTGAGACCATCTTAAGGCATCTTCACAGACACAACCCGTTGTGTCCAGAAGGAGACTTGAGCTTTATTATCTTCAAGGCTCCAGAATCAGGGCCTAGGACCAATTTTTCCAGGCCCGTGACTGCCTCTGAGCCTCAGTGTCTTCCTCCGGAAGCTGAGGTAAGGCCATGAGCTCCTGGCAGAGTGTCGAACCTACACAGCCAGGACCAGTGTTAGTTGGCAGCTCGGTGGGGTTATTTTGCAAACAGCAGGACACATCACATCAGCTAGGTGTAAGCACTTAGCTGCCGAAAGTGCTGATGAGAAAGGCTCAGGCGTTTGGTGGGAGTTAGTGAACCTTAGCTTCCCACACATGCAGCCCACCCATCCCATGGGCAGAGCTACTTGGACTTGGGAACCAGTAGATGTACTAGCATCCTGTCACCACCTAGCCAATCGAAGAGAAATATGTGTACTTGGATGTCCTGTAGCAAATTACGACAACGTCACCCCTCCCCTGGGATTGGAAGCCTTGCTGGAAACTTTTCTAACTGGATAAAATAATGAAAGGTTCATGAGGAGTATGAAAGATCACCGTGCGATCCAAAATGATGTAAGCAGGTTGTAGCTGTAAGCAGCCTGTCTGCGCACTGGTATGTGTGCATGAAGGGTCTGAATGCTCCTTGTACAAGAAGCTTCCTACTGAGCAAAACTCAGTAGTGTCTGTTTAAATGTCAGCGTCACCTGCCTTCTCCTGGGAACTGGTAAGACGCTTAGGGAGGACACACCAGTGTAGCTCCTAGGCTCTCCTGTAATTAAGTCCCCTGGGACTTGAATAGACCAGGTTTCTGTTTGACGATTTTTCCACACACTCATACCAAATGCATTCGTTAAATGGGCCAAACACACCACACATCTTGCGGGTTTTAGAAGGTGTGCGTGAACCACAGTGGACGTGCTGTGTGTCTCGTGTGTTCTCCCTTCCTTGGTCTGTAAAAATGGATTCATTGCTGCCTCTCTTGCCAGACAGTGGTGATGTGGCGCTTGAGGTGGCAGCGGTCACAGTTGTCATTGCTTCATATGGTGGTGCTCATTCTGTCAAAAAGTCAAACAACCTATTGCATTGGGCAAGTCTACTGCACAAGACCTCTTTAAATGTTCAAGAACAAAGATGTCAGTTTGAGGACTAAGGTGCACCTGACCCAAGCCATGGTCTTTTCAGTAACTTCATATGCATGTGAAAGCTGGACAGTGAATAAGGAAGACTGTAGAAGAATTGATGCTTTTGAGTTACGGTGTTGGAGGAGAATGTTGAAAGTGCCATCGGCTGCCAACAGAACCAACAGATCTGTGTTGGAAGAAGTGCAGCCAGAGTGCTCCTTGGAGGCCAGGATGGCCAGACTGTGTCTCTCATACTTTGAACATGTTATCAGGAGGGACCAGTTCCTGGAGAAGGACATCATGCTTGGTAAAGTGAAGGGTCAGCAAATTAGAGGGAGACCTCCAATGAGCTGGATTGGCTCAATGGCAGCAGCAGTGGGCTGAAACTTCACGATTGTGAGAATGACGCAGGACTGGGGAGTGTTTCGTTCTGTTGCGCGTTGGGTCGCTATGAGTTGGAACCAACTCAGTGGCACCTAATAAGAATGACAGCATATTCTGAAATCAACTATAACTTGGCCACACAATTAGACTGAACTAGCATTTCCGAAAACGTATTCCATTTTGATATTAGACCTGAGAGATAGTCCCTGATGAAGGGCTTTGTCTGCAAAATAAACTTAGGCAGCGTTTACGTTGCTCTCCTCCGGAGGTTCCCAGTGCTCATTGGGGTACTCAGCACCTCAGAGCCCCCAGCATCAGACACAGATGCCAGTGGCCTCTCACTGCCTATCCTGTTTGAAGTGATTTACACTCTGCTCAGCACGAGATCACGAACCTTTGGATTGCTGAAAGCCACTGGACCCGGTGTTCACGGGCAAGACTGCCCTCAGTCTGAGGTTCAGACTCAGGGTGGAGGCCAGCAGCAAGACACCATCTCTTACCCCAGGATGAGAGAGAGAAGGACTTAGGTACCCCAAGAGAGAGAGAGACAAGGACTTAGGTACCCCAGGAGAGAAAGAGAGGAGGACTTTGGTACCCCAGGAGAGAGAGAGTGACAAGGACTTAGGTACCCCAGGAGAGGGGGGGCAGGACCCCACTACCCCAGGAGGGAGAGGGCAAGACCCCACTACCCCATGAGAAAAAGGGCAAGACCTCAATTACCCCAGGAAGAGAGAGCAGGACTCCGGTTTACCCCAGGAGGAGAGAGAGGGGAGGACCCCAGTTACCCCAGGAGGAGAAAGAGGAGGACCCCAGGGCTTGCAGCTGAGGCCCTTTACTGAGGCACTGGAAGGTCAGAGTAGCAAAAGGGATTGTAGTTTGGGGTGGTGTCGGGGGTTGTCTGCTTCACAAGTACAGGACCAACCCTGAGCCCAAAGCTATGAACATGCCCAAGGCCTGTTGTTAAGTGCCGTCGAGTCAACTCCAACTCATAATGACCCTGAATAGGGTTTCCAAGGAGCAACTGGTGAGTTTGCGCCTCCAACCTTGCTATCCAGTGCTGTATATGAGGTCTGTTGTTAAGTGCTGTCCAGTTAGTGCTGACTCACAGCAACCCTGTGTAGCATTTCCAAGGAGCGAAGTGACTGGTGAGCTTGAATCGTCAACTTTGCAGTTGAAACTCACCTTGCAGTCCAGTGCATTAACCCACGGCACCACACCAGGTATTCTGTTTAAGGCCTTGTTGTTAAGTGCTGTCGAGTCGGTTCCGACCTGTAGCGACCCTGTATAGGCTTTCCGAGGAGCAGCTGGTGAGCTTGAACTGCCAATCTTACAGTTCATATAGCTTTGCAGTCTAACGCAATAACCCACAGTGCCACACCAGGATTCCTATATTAAAGGCCTAGTAGCCAACAAAACATAGCTGTTGAGTTTGGTTTTGACAGTGTATGAGAACTATAATCTGATCAATGCTGGTACAGTGTACTTCACGAAACTGTCACCATAGTCAGGCTAATACACATATCTGCCACCCTCAAAAGCTTCCCTGCCAACCAGAGATTGTCTGTTTGAATGAAGAGCCCCTACTTTCTGCTCCCTTACTATGTCAAAGCTCTGTCCCAGTCTTCATCATCAATGCAGCTAGTGTCCACCCTGTGTAGGAAAACGCCTTCCTCCCAAACACTCTTCCAGCCCTGGGCTCCCAGGCCCCCCTGTGAAAGCAGGCTCCGGCAGGCTCTGGTTCAGCCCCGTGGGAAGGCCGCCCCTGGAGGCCTTGTTAGCTGTGCTAGGGACTCTGGAGGGGCTGGAGTCCTCGTACCCGCCCTCAGCGCTTTCTTCACCCTAGGCTTGTTTTCCTTAGGCCGCTCCCTGCACCGGGCGCCCCCATTTGGAGATGATAATGGTTGGTAGCCACTCTGTTGGGTTGGGGACAAACCCACCACAGGCCTTTCACTGCAGAGCTGTGGCCCAGGAGCCAGAAGCAAGGCTGCCTGGAGAGGAGGCGGGCATGTCTGCTCCTCTGGGTGCCACCTCCAGGCTGCTGGTGCCAGACTCCCAGCTTCTGTGGGAGCCTGTCCTCTAACGCAGGCCCACGGTGTGTTTCAGATCGGGAAGCTGCGCAGCGAGCTGGAGATGGTGAGCGGGAACGTGAGAGTGATGTCGGAGATGCTGACCGAGCTTGTGCCCACCCAGGCTGAGCCTGCAGATCTGGAACTGCTGCAGGTGAGCGGGACCCAGCCCCCCTGGTCCCCAAGCCCACCCGTTCCTTCCCAGCCCACATAACGCAGCAGGTGGAGAGACCCAGCCTCCCTGGTCCCCAAGCCCACCC
>NW_006413435.1:5592-6767 GCF_000296735.1 Chrysochloris asiatica | reverse complement strand
CCAAAAGAACAAACAAATCTGTGTTGGAAGAAGTACAGCCAGAATGCTTCTTGGAAGCCAGGATGGCCATATACGTTGGACACATTATCAGGAGGGATGAGTCCTTGAATAATGACTTTATGCTTGATGAAGTGGAGGGTCAGTGAAAAAAGGGGAGCCCTCCAATGGGATGGATTGGCACAGTTACAGCAACAGTGGGCTCAAGCATTGCAACAATTGTGAAGTTGGTGCAGGCCAGGCAGTGTTTCGTTCTTTTGTGCATAAGGCTGCTATGAGTTAGTACTGATTCAATGGCACTTAACAACAATTTTTCTAGAGTTATACTTCTTATGTTCCATGTTCAAATTACTAATGGATGTTTGCAGTCGTTTCTTCTAATTTTGAGACATACCACATCAACAAATGAAGACTCCTTCTGCAGGATTCTGGTCAGGATATCTCATTTGATATCTCAAATGAAGAACAGTCTCTATTTTGAGGGGGCTGTTCTTCTCTGGTTATATTTTGAGTACTTTTCAACTCAAGGAGCTCATCTTATGGCACTGTATCAATGTTACACTGGTATTTATAAGGTTTTTACAGGTCATTTTTTTAGAAGTTGATGGTCAGCTCTTTCTTCCTTGTATATCCTAGTTTGGAAGATCCAGTAAAAAGCTGTCTTCCACAGGTGACCCTGCTGGTATTTGAAATACTGTCAGCATAACGTCCAGCACCACAACACATATGCCACCACAGTACAAAAAAGTAACAGAGAAGTGAGTGGTGGTCCCTAAAGATTACCAACTAGAACACTATAGGGGTAGTTCTACTCTGTTACATGGAATCTGGGTGTGGCACTGTAGGATCAGCACTGAACTGTTAAACACAGGGTGGTTATTCAAACCCACTAGCTGTTCCTTGGAAACCTGTCACAGAATTGCAATGAATCAGAACTGACTCAAAGGCATTTTAACAAAAACAAAACAAAGCAAAAGCTCTGTTAATGGAGTCACCGTGAGGAGAAATCTACTTGATTGCACTTAACGAAAAGTTGTCATTTTTAAGACACAGGAAATGGGACATCTAGCCAAATTTGCAGATCTTTGAAATCTCTACCCAAACATTAAGAAACTCTGAAAAATTTCAACGAATATGATGCTTCATATAGGTAACTATTGCTGTAAGAATTACCCTAT
>NW_006413435.1:0-722 GCF_000296735.1 Chrysochloris asiatica | reverse complement strand
TTGGTAGAGATAGAGATGTTCAATTAAAACATAGAAAAACTGTATTGATTATGTGTCAGTTTAGAAATGGATAACAGTAATGATTGAACAGCCTTATAACTGCTGTCATAGGATTTTAAATGTGAAAAATGTTGCTATAGCACACAATTTCTTACATATGCATATTAACCACAATAAAAAATCAAGCATACCATTGTTATGTAATCAACAAATAAACATTGAATTCAGGGCTAAAGAAAATCATAGCACACAAAGATACAACCAGAAATCTCAGAAACATATATAAAAATTTCAATTTGATTATAAATTACAAAAGAATGATATAAACAAATCTGTTTGAATAACAAAATGCAAAGTATTGTGAAGTGTTTTGCATATACTTATCTTCTTAGATATGCTCCATGAAGGTAAAACTATTTATTTTGTGTACTTTGAAGCTTTCTGACTACATATATATTGAGCACATACAATATATATGTAGTTAAAACAATGAATATGTGCCTAGCAAGGTGTTAAATGAAAAGCAAAGGAAAAAGAAGGGACCAAGAACAGTATGAAATGTTATCTGTAAGAATAAAGGTTATAGAAGAATATTTTGAAGCTTAACACATATACATACATGCATGTTGACACATGCACACACATGTATTATTACTGTTGTTGCTACAGTCATTGAGTTAGTCCCTTACTCATGGTGGCCCCATGCACAATAGAGTAAAACA
>NW_006413434.1:3381-6890 GCF_000296735.1 Chrysochloris asiatica | reverse complement strand
ATAGATCCATTTTTGAAGAAGTACAGCCAGAGTGCTCCTTGGAGGCCAAGATGGCCAAACTTTGTCTCTCATACTTCGGACATATTGTCAAGAGGGACCAGTCACTGGAGAAGGATACCATGTTTGGTAAGGTGGAGGGACAGAGAAAGAGAAAAAGGCCCCCAATGAGATGGATTGGCCAAGTGGCAGCATTGATGGACTTAAGCGTGGCAACAGTAGTGAGGTTGGCCCAGGATCAGGCAGTGTTTCGTTCTGCTGTTCATAAGGTCGCTATGAGTCAGTACCAACTCGATGTCACTTAAAAACAACAACAATGTCTAAGTTGCCCTTTCCTATTAACCCTGTATACAGAGGGACAGGATTAATATTTGATAAGAAGACTCCTTCCCCCTTGGTTGGTATTTTGAGCTACTACATCCATAAATATAGGTTAAGTTCATCAAAATTGTAGCAATTTACACTTGTTGCCTTTATCAATTTTTAAATTTTTTAAAACAATTTATCTTCTTCTACTCTTGTTCTGATCCTCAAGCCATCAAAGCTAGGTCAAATGGGTACTAGCTACAAGTTTGGGCATTCTTGTGTGTCCCCCTCACTTTATACCAGCTGGATGCTTTGCTCTCAGCTCTAGTTCTCCATGGCTGTGTCCTTGTCCAGGGGCTCAAGAGTCCCCAGGTCTTGCCACATTTTGGGCAACCAGCCTTTCCTCAGGTAGGACAAGCTCTGTGGGGGTGGTGCTGGAAACCACCAGAAACTGCACGAGAGCTCTGGATCTAGTATAAGGGTCAAGGCATCAGTTTTCTGTAATCGCCAGTGGAAAAATCATGATATAAAGGAAAACATTGTGATTTAGAAATTGGTCAAGACATGGGACTACCTTTGCAGCCATCCCACCCTAATTTGGAAGTCAGAGGGTGGGGCTACAGCCAGACCTGCACAGGGAACCAATGCTAAAAGCAGTGCAGTGACATTTGCAAGAGAGGTTTGGGGGGATTCTACATGTTTTGTTTTTTCCTCCTCTTCCCTGTTGTGCATTCTTTGCCCAGCCCAGACACAGTCAGGTGGGTGGGAGTGCACCCCCCAAAAAGTCCATCATTGAGACCACAGCCTTGCCACGGTACAGAGAGAAAGAGCCCCATCACTCCAAAAGCAAATGCTTTGGCTGCTGCTTTTGACTTCTGCATTTGGGTCACAGCCCTAAAGTTAACTTGTATGGGAACATTAACCCCTGTCTACCCAGCAAGAGGAAAAAGCAGGTTTGGCCTGACAGACAAACCATATGAACAATCTGTAATACCCAAACATAAAAAAAATGCAACTATTTCAAGAATTACGCTGTGCATATGCAGATACTTAACTGAACTGTGAGGTCAGTAGTTTGAAACTACCAGGCACTTTAAGGGAGAGAGAAAAAAAAAAAAAATGCTTTCAGCTTCCTTAAAAATTTACAACTTAAGAAACCTTACTGAGAGTCACTATGAGTCAGAAATGACTCCATAGCACACAATCACCACCACCAGACATGGGGGGAAATAATCCAATGTATTTATTCAATATCAAAATGAAGGTAATTATCTAGGACTTCCCAGTTCACAGAGGTGTTGAAAAGATTAAATGGGGTACCACCTACATATTTCTGTTAAGTACCATCACAATGACCCTGTATAGAGTTTCTGAGGCTGTAAATCTTTGCAGGAATAAAAAGCATCATCTTTTTCCCAGGAAACCACTGGAGGCCTTGAACAATATTATCAATATTCTGAATTATGAATACTGGAAGAGAAAGTGAAAGGTTGGATGATATCTTTCAGACGTGTGACAGAAGTGTGATTGCATCAGGCTGGAAATTAGACAAGATAACTGGTTTACAACTTATTCTATTAAATTTTGAGTGCCTCCCAACATGTTACAAGACAGTGATTTCTAATAGGGAGACACATAAGTTTGCCTGGAAATATTTTGCTCTTATAAACATCAGAAAAATTTCCGAAGTGGAATCAGGGATGCTTGTAATAGCAAAATTTCTGGGTTTGCAATTCTTCTTGTTGTTAAGTGTTGTCCAGTTGTTCAGAATCATAGCTACCCTGTATAGAGTTTCTAAGATCAGATGATGGATTTGAATCACCAAAACTGTGGCTAGCAGTCCAGTGATTGTCCTGCAGCACCACCAGGACTTGCAGTAGGGACTTAAAACTCTAATAGGGAAAAAAATACTAATAAAATCTGTCTACAAGAGTCATAACTTTTAAATAAGAACCACTCTGAAATTTAACAATCATCAGAGTACTAGATACGATATTGCCATCTGCAAAATAACCTTTTATCTGAGGAGATACATTTTTATTCAAACCAAGTCTAGAACTTACAAAGAGTAAGCATTCATTAAATGTTTATTGAGTAATCAGATCCTGTAAAGTTAGTATTACAAAGTTTCATGTGGAGAAAGAGGCAATCAAGCTTGAATGTCTTAGAGCAAGTGGCTAGTCCACAGTTATTTTAATGAAGCAATCTACTATAATGTTTGGATTGTTGTTTTTTTGTTAAGTGCCTTTAAATTAGTTCTGATTCATAGTGATTCCATATAGAGTTTCTGAGGAACAGTTATTGGGTTTGAATCTCCAATCTGGAGGTTAGCCGGCCAGGGCTTATCCTACAGCTCCACACCAGGACTCCAAGATACATCTTCTTTCCTACCAAAAGAATCATATTACTATCTGGGTCTAAGTCAGCTCTTACTAAATTAGGTAAGTAGTGCTGACCTTTACAAAACCAAGATAACTTTTAATACAGAGAAGATAAACATAGAAAGAAATATGAAACCCTGAGGCACTGTGGTTTAGATAAAATTGAATTTAGAATTCCTCTACAAAGAAATTAATTTGTTATCCTATATCATTGTATTGTCTGTTGTTACTACCCCCTTTGAATTCCTGGTGTTGCAATATAGGATAAGCACTGAACTGCTAACCACAAAGTTAGCCGTTCAAACCCAAGAGCCACACCTTGGAAACCCTATACATGGTCTCTATGACTCAGAACTGACTCCATGGAACTTAGCAACAATGTGACTCCTTCAACAATACAACTAATTCTCTTCAAAAATATTTTCTTATATTCTTCTATCTTAAAATTCTCTCCAACAGTTGACCTAAATTCTTATGCTCATATATATATCTATACATTGTTGTTGTTGTGTACCATTGATTCAGTTTTGACTCATTGTGACCCTGTATACCGTTTCTGAAAGTGACTGTTAAGTTTGAAACGTATACCACATGGTTACCAATCTAGTCACTAAAACAGGGCTGGGAGTACTAGCATTTTCCAGGATTTAAGTTTTATTCCTCAGATCTTGAGGAAGAGTTAACTCTGCAAAGTAGAGTCAACCTTATTAAGATGGATGGAACACAGGTTTCAAGATTTTTATTTGCTGATAGAGCAAAATTCAAAATTGGAAGAACTGCTATTAACATCCAATTTAAAGTGACAGTTTCAACATAAAACCAAAC
>NW_006413434.1:0-521 GCF_000296735.1 Chrysochloris asiatica | reverse complement strand
ACATCAACTATTTTCTTTCTTTTCTTCATGTATAACGTTATTGATATCATCCAACAGCTTGTCTTGTATGTAGACATTAGCTACTGTTATTGCATCCACTGTACAAATGTGTAAACTGAAGATATGTTTAGAAACCAATTCTAATCACACAGCTAATATAGGATTAATCACAATTTAGTCAAGTACATTTAAATGGTTGAACAGAGTTTCAAATACTTTCAATACCTAAGGTAAAAAACTTTATCTACAAATGATCCATAATTTTTTTAACTCCTATATAATCACACCTATATTAAGAAAGGTGTGTAACAGGGTTGTATTCTTTCACCATACTTATTCAAACTGTATACTGAGCAAATAATCTGAGAAGCTGGATTATATGAAGAAAAATGTGGCATCAGGATTGGAGGAAGACTCATTAACAACCTGTGTTATGCAGATGATACCTTGCTTGCTGAAAGTGAAGAGGACTTAAAACATTAACTGATGAAGATCAAAGAGCATAGCCTTCAATATGGGTT
>NW_006413433.1:0-6817 GCF_000296735.1 Chrysochloris asiatica | reverse complement strand
CACCCAAGATGGCGGCTCCTGGAGCAGCCGAGCGTCCTGGACTAGGAAGCAATAGATTTCTTGCTTCTGCCACAAATTCCCCCAGCTGTGAGCCTTCCAACCGTCTAAGTATTCCTTTATATGTGGTTCAGAGTTCTGGGTCCATCTCCTGAGCCTGCTTGTTCGGGTATTCTGTGTTGTTGTTGGTGGAGCTCTCTGCTATACGTCCACCCGATCCTCCATCTTTAGGAACAATCCGCCCTTTGATTTTAATTGGAAACTATCTCTTTGAATTTCAAGGAGATCTGTACGCATGTGTAGTAGAACCCTCCAAGGGTGGGGCTGGGTGCCCACTAAGTCAGGCACCCCTATAGTCACCAGAATGGAGGTGCGCAAACAGCAAGGGACCAATGAACAGCTACCAAAAGAAAAGAACGTCCACACCTTTATCTCCGTGGTTCTGCCAGGTGTCTTTGGCTGCTCCAATCCTTCCCCCACTTGGTCTCACACAAGATGGCGGCTCCTCGAGCAGCTGAGTGTCCCGGACTAGAAAGCAATGGATATCTTGCTTCTGCCACAAATTCCCCAGCTGTAAGCCTTCCAACCTTCTAAATATTCCTTTATATGTGGTTCAGAGTTCTGGGACCATCCCCTGAGCCTGCTTGGTCAGGTATTCTGTTTTGTTGCTGGCAGAGCTCCTTTACTGCACTTCCACCTGATCCACCATCTTGTTTGCTCCTTCTAAAACTCACTCTTTGAAGTATCTAGTTCTGTGAGTTTTGACAATGCATGTAGTCATGTATTCTCCACTAATCATGTTATAAAACATTTCTGTCTCCCCCAAAACTTACCCAGTGCCCTTCTTCAGTCAATATCTTCCATGGCACCCACTAGTCTGATTTCTATCTTTACAGTTTTGCCCTCTCTGAATGTTGTTTAAAAGGAATCACATAGTATGTAATGTTGTGAGTCTAATTTCTTCCACTTAACACTGAAGATTTGGCTATGCTGTTGGTTATGGTGGTGAGTTCTGGTTGCGTAGTGGTTACATGTTGTACTGCTAACTACAAGGAAAGCAGTTCGAAACTACCAGCTGTTTCATGGGAGAAAGATGAGGTTTTCTGTTCCTGTAAAGATTTACTGCCTCAGAAACACTGTACAGGGTCACTATGAGTCGGAACCTACTCCATAGTACTTAACAACAACAACAATGTGCTGTTGAATGGTTCTGACTTGAAGCAGTGCTGGATAGGGTTTCTGAGCCTGTAAATCTTTATGGAAGCAGAAAGCTTCATATTTTTACTGCAGAGCAGCTGGTGGATTTGAACTGCTGATTTTGCAGTTAGCAGTACAACGTGTAACCACTATGCTACCAGGGCTCCTTTTGTTGCATATAACAATAGTTTATTTCTTATTATTACTAAGTTGTGTTCCATGGCATTGGAATTTGTTCATTTATTCATAGTTGATGGACATTTGGCTTGTCTCTTGGTGATTATGAAAAACTTCCATAAACATTCATGTAGAATTTGTGTGGACATAGGTTTTCAGTTCACTTAGATAAACACCTAGCAGTGCGGTTATTGGGCTGTGGTGTTAATTGTATGTACAACTTTATAAGAAGCTGCCAATCTGTTTTTCCAAAATGGTGGTTCTCGGAAAGGAATGTGTGGGAGTTCATTTGCTCTACATCCTGATCAGTACTTGATATTATGAGGTATTTTTGTTTTTTTCTTTTAAAACATTTTTTTAGTCTTTATGATAGGTATGTTCTGGTGTGGCATTGTAGAATAAGCACTGGAGTGCTAACTGTAAGGTCTAGGTTCAAACCCATCAGTGACTCCTTGGAAATCCTTTACAGAGTCGCTATGTGTGAGAACCGACTTGACGCTTAACTAAATTAACAGGAATGAGTGGAGCACTGGGCTGCTGCTCTAACAAGATACCTAAGATGTGGAAGGGGTTTTGGAGTTGGATAATGATTAGAAGGTGGAAGAGTACTAAAGTACTTAATAGTAAAAGCCTAGATGGTCTTGAACAGACTGTTGGTGGAATTATGCACATGAAGAGCAATTCTGATGAAAGCTCAGAAGGAAATAAGGTGAGCTGTAATGTGGCAGACAGCACTGAGGTGAGAAGCAGTGGCAGAGAAACAGCAGCAGCAGCACCATGTGACTGACACATGACGGCACAGGAACTGACATCCAGCGCAGCAAGAGAGTTGAGCACCTTCCTGCAGGAGGCTTCTTGGCAGAGTAGGGTGCCTCTGGGCACTTGTCAGTAATGCTAAAAGAGCTTTATAACACTTGCTCCTGTAGAACAGAGGCCATGGTGGCCTCTTCTAGAGATCAAGGAACCAGGAGGCAGAACCGAAACGACAAGGAGTATGGGAAGCAGAGCTGCTTTGTTGTGAAAAGGCAGGGCCAAGACCTCAGGGTTCTCAAAGAGTGGAGCCATGGTGTTTGAGATTTCTAAGGATGGGGCCACAGTTTTCTAAGTTTTAGAGAGTGGGATCTTCACCAACTAGGTCCTGGAATGTGGGGTAACAGTAAAGATGGGGCCACCACCCAAAGCTAGGGGGATTTGTCTGCCATGGCCAAGGGGACAGAAGAATGGGCCTGCCAGGGTCTAGAGAGTGGGGGTCATTACTCAGGGGCACTAGAAAATGGGGCTGCCCCCAAAAGAGTTGTTGTTTCACCGGGCCTGGAAGGCAGAGCTCAAGTCCAGAATCCATTGTTGTTGTTGTTGTTAAGTGCCATAGAGTCCATACTGACTCATAGCGAACCTATGCACAACAGAATGAAACACTGCCCCATCCTAGGCCAACCTCACAATCACTGCCTACGTTTGAGCCCATTGCTTTTGTCACTGTGCCAATCCATCAAGTTGGGGGTCTTCCTCTTTTTCTCACCTTCCACTTTAACAAACATGATATCCTTCTCCAGTGACTGGTCCCTCTTGACAATGTCTGAAGAATGAGAGATAAAGTCTGGCCATCCTGGCTTCCAAGGAGCACTCTGGCCTCTACTAAAATCTATTGGCCAACCATTTAATTAACTCTCGTAATGAGTGGGAAACAACTTGATGGCACTTAACAACAACAACAATGTGATGGCTGGAACTTTGGTTGACTTAGCTAAGATCCATAGCCCTCTATTAAGAATGCAGAGCCTGGCCAACACCCAGAGCCAAGGTCATTGCTTAGAACAGGGGTGGGGAGTGTATGGCCCAAGGGCCAGGTAAGGCCTGTGAAATAATTTGATTTGGCCTTGCCAAGGCAACCACAGTTCCAGCCATCACATTGTTGTTGTTGTTAAGTGCCATCAAGTTGGTTCTGACTCACAGCAAGAGTTAATTAAATGGTTGACCAAATATAGCAGGCTAATTTTTAGTTGATAATTTAATACGGCCTTTGAATGATATTATAAATTTTGGCAGAAAAAAAGGTTCCCCGCTCTTGGCTTAGATAGTCTCAGAGAACAGAGGATTAGAGCTAATGTACATTTTTCTGCTAGTTTTAAAAAAATTGCTTGGTGCCTGTTACTCAATCTTTGCCTCTTAATTGCTCCCATTTGTAATGGAAATATCTACTTTGTGCCTGTTCCATCCTTGTTCTTTGGAAGACTTTTGTGATGATAAGATAAGGTGAAAGTGTTTAGTATGTGGCAAGGATATGCATTTTAGGGAGCCAAAGGTAGAATGTTATAGATTGAATTGTGTCCCACTAAAATATGTGCCACCTTGGCTGGGTCACATTCTCAGTGGTTTGGCAGTTATGTAATGATAAAAATGTGCCAGTTATATGATGATTTCCCATGATATGGTCTGATGTAGTAAACTGATATGAGGACTGTGAGAAACGTCTATACTGACAAACGCTCAAGTAATCCAATCTGTACTATTTTAGGGAGAGTGAGGTTTTCTTTATTCGTTTTTGCAAAATTGGGTGCCTAGTCACTTAGACATCAGCAGATGCACCACATGGCCATTTGACAAAGAATTTTATTAATCAAGGTTGGAAAATGCTCCTCCTCCATTTCCCCTTTACTGGGTACTTTGGAGTTTATAATCTTTCCCAAAGGGGCCTACGAGTCCCTAGAGGGAGCATTCTCATTTAAAGTTAGTTTCACCCCCTCCCCATGAATTTTCCCTAGTTCCTTGATGGGTGTATTAGTATTTTAAAAGAGTCTAGTAGGTCAAACTAGTCTCTTCCTCTTCTCAGAGTTCCCTTTTATCATGCCAACCATCTACCCCCAAGATTTCCTTGATTCTGAAGATGGACCACCCCAACAACTATTTTTCACAAGAACTAAGGGTGGGTAGTAAGATTCTTAATTCCATCACAACTCTGATCCAATATAAAGGAGTTTCCCAGGGGTGTGACATCTTCTATCTTACAAGGACTAAAGGAAAGAGTAGTGAGCAGAGAGAGACCTGTTATCATCAAGAAAAAAGAGTCAGGTTGGTCCTTGTCCTGTGAAGCACCTACACCCAGGGGAAGATTAATGCCAAGATGCATGGAGATTTCCAGTGTTGGGCTTACAGATGCTGCAAGGATATAATGATTTCCCCCCAGAGCCAACAAGAGAGACAAACTTTCCCTAGAACCAGCACTCTGAATTTGGACTTCTAGCTTCCTAAATTGTGAGAATCCCAGTGTGGCACTTATAGGATATGCACTGGATTGTTAACCAAAAGGTCGGTGGTTCAAACCCATCAGCAGCTCCTCATAAATCCTACGCAGGGTTGTTATGAATCAGAAGTGACTCAATGAAACTTAACAACAATGAAAAATTGTGAAAGAATATCATTTTTTGTTGTTAAAGCAACCCATTTTTGGTATTTCTGAGTAGAACTTACTTGATGGCACACACAACAACAATAGCTATGAAGGGATATGTAATTGAATTTTCATTTGTTGTTGTTAGCGGACATCTGGTAGACTTTGACTCATGGCGACTTAGTATAAAACAGGGGATGTTGCCTGGTCCCAGGCCATCCTTACAGTTGACAACATTTCAAGTTCAGCACTGAGATTAGTGAGCCAGTCCATGCCACTGAGGGTCTTCTTTGCCCTCACTGATCCTCTCCTTCACCAAACGTGCTGTCCTCCTCCAGTGACTGATCTCTCTGATAAGCTCCAGACAAGTGAGTCAGACAATGTCCTGTCATGACCCATCGGGTTTTCTTTTTTTTCCTTTCCTCTTTCTTTCTTTTTCTTAAATGTTTTATTGTGAATTGTGTGATAGTCTACATGGGAGAACATTAGCTTTACATTCATCCCATCATCTATCATTTCCTTGGCATAGTTATCATCCTGTCCATGCATCCTCACCCAACCAAAGGGTGTACCCTGTAACCCTGCACCCCCCCCCCCCCCACCACAGTCCTCAGCCCTTTTCCATCTCCTGATCCCAAGTCCCCAGCCACACCATTTCTTGACGTCGTCTTCTCTGCCTCCATCTCAGGTGCTTCTCTGGGCAGGATCCCGCTCTCTGCTCTTTTCTATTGATGGTCCCAGGGTCCTCCGCTCCTAGACTGAAAAGTTAATCACTCCCCTCCTTGCTACAAAATGTCCACCTTTAGATTTCCAACCCTCACAATCAGTCCTGATAACAATTATTCACCATTGCATCACAAGAGACCCATCTGTATTTTGTTTCATCAGCCCTTCCAGAACAGGCTGGACACTATTCACTGGAGACGCTACCTTCCTCCATGCCCTTTGGATCTAGGTTCCCTCTTGAAAGCTTGTAAGTCAGTCACTTCTTACCTTTGTATCCCTCTCCCCATTTTGGGTAGCCAATGTCCAAGTTGCCCATCCCTGTCTACCCTTTGTGTGGAGGGGGTGGGAATAGTTCTTGCAGCAGGGATTTGTTTCCTCTTTTGAGTTAACTGCATTCATAGGGGTAGGTCATGTTGATCGAATTGTATCAGATGACGCTTTTTTCCTCTTCTTTCTTCTTCGAGTTGAGTTCTGTTTATCCAGTCATTGAAGCCCGGTCATATGGGTACCATCTGCAAGTGTGGATGTTCTTACGTCTGTCCGGCCTCTTTTTATCGGCTGGCCGCCCCGCTCTCCACTCTAGACCTCTATGGTTGTGTCATTGACTCTGAGCCCATGAGTCCCCAGATGTTGCTTTGCTACTGGCCGACCAGGTCTCCACCCGGGTTCACAGTAGTTTGCTGAATGATGTAGGGCTTAGCTCGCCACTTCATTGATGTTCTTCGGTCACTTCCCCTTCTGGGTGACGTGTGTGGTTGTCAATCAAAGTGTATATTTCCCTTGCGTCTTAGTCTTGGAAGAGAATTTGCACTGAGAGGATGCGACCACTTGCCTTGATGTCTCCTGGGCAAGCCACCTGTATGTTCTTGTGGTAACAGTCGGACTGCCCTTATTGTTTTGTATTTTTCCTGTAGGTCCTTCTTTCAAGAAGTATCTTCTGGTTTTCTAGCTCCTCCCGGCTGGTCTGCTTGTCCTTTCAAGTGGAAAAATTTCCCGTCTCTGAAGGTCTGGATGTGGTTGGGGCTTCCACCTATACTCCCATGTAATGAGGAGGCTCCTCAGTAAACCTCCTTCACTGGACACATTGTAGCCCCATTTTAGGTATTCCAATCAGTTATAGGCAGAAGACTGGTTTACAAGCTTTCCATGTTGATATTTCTGGTTATTCCTTTCTTTCCCCCTCCAGTGTCTGTTTTATAATGTATTGCAAGGAAAACCATGATTCATCAGACAGCCAAGCATCCTAACATTATTCCCTCCTTTTCCCCATTCCATCCATGTCTCAATCTCTGTATTCCAGAGCCCTGTTGTTCCAAAGCTGTGCCTACATCA
>NW_006413432.1:2966-6846 GCF_000296735.1 Chrysochloris asiatica | reverse complement strand
AGGATCGAGCATTGTTTCGTTCTGCTGTGCATGGGGTCGCTATGAGTCGGTTCCGACTCGATGGCACCTGACAACAACAACAACAACAATGATAGTCTGTGTGTGCCCTGTATTAGAGCCCTTAAATTTGTTCTTATTTTTTCGTTGATGACCTTCATATAATCTGGGATTCACATTTAGGTCTTTAATCCATGTTGAGTTTTTGTGTATGGTGTGAGATAAAGGTCTTGTTTCAGTTATTTGCATATTGATTTCCAGTTCTGCCAGTGCTATGTATAGAAGAGACTATCTCCTCCCTGTTCAATGTACATAGGGGCTTTATCAAAGATCAGTTAGCTATATATGGATGGATTCATTTCTGGACTCTCAATTCTGTTCTGTGGATCTATATAGCTTTCATTGTACCAGTAACAGGCTATTTTGACTACTGTAGTCATGTAGTAAATTTTGAAATCAAGGAGTAAGAGGCTTCCAACTTTGCTCTTTTTCTCAAGCAGTGCTTTGTTTATCCTGGGTTTCTTTCCTTTCCCTATAAAGTTTGTAATAGTTTTTTTTTTTTTTTCCAACTCTTTAAAGAATGTCATTGGAATCTGAATTAAGATTGCATTATATGTGTAGATTACTTTGGGTAGTATTGACATTTTCACAATGTTAAGTCTTCCAATCCAGGAGCATGGTACATTCTTCCATTTTTGTAAGTCTCTTTTGGTTTCTTGTATTATTGTTTAAGCTTTTCTTTGTATAGGTCCATTTGTTTCTCTGGTTACATTTATTCCTAAATATTTCATCCTTTGAACAGCCATTGTAAATGATACTGCTTTGCTTATTTCCTTTTCAGTGCTGTCATTAATAGTATAGAAGAATCCAACTGATTTTTGTATGTTGATCTTCTACCTGCCTTTTTGCTGGATCTTCCAATGACTTCCAGTTTGCAAATGGAAGGCATTCAGTTGCTCTGCGCTGAGAATGATGTTGCCTCTTGGTTTTGTATAGATGCTCTTAATAATGTTGAGGAATTTCCCTTCAATTCCTGCTTTGTTGAGTGTTTTTGTCATGAATGGATGTTGGATTTTGTCAAATTCCTTTTCTGTAGCAATTGAGATGATCATGTGGTTCTTTTCCTTTTTGTATTTATATGGTGGATTGCTTTATTTTTCTTATATTTAACTCTCCTTGTATCCCTGATATGAATCCCACTTGGTCATGATGTATTATTTTTTTTGATGTGCTGTTGGATTCTGTTGGCTAGGATTTTGTTGAGAACTTTTGCATCTATTATTCATGATGGATATTGGTCTATAATTTTCTTTCTTAGTGATGTCCTTCCCTGGTTTTGCTATGAGGATTATACTTAGTTAATAAAACATATTAGGAAGTTTTCCATCTTTTTCTATAATCTATAATCATTTAAGTAGAATTGGCAACAGCTCTTCCCTGAATGTTTGGTAAAACTCACCAATGAAGCCATCTGGACCTGCACTTTTTTGGTTGGAGTTTTTTGATGACCTCATCAATTTCTGCCTTTCTAATAGGTCTGTTCAAGTTTTCTACTTCACTCTGTGTAAGTTTAGGTAAGTTGTGCTTTTCTAAAAACGTATCCATCTCTTATAGATTTTCAAATTGTTGGAGTACACCTCTTTATAATATTCTGTTATTATCCTTTTGATTTTTATTAGTTCTGTTGTGACATAACCCAGGTGGTTTCTTATGCATGTTATTTGTGTCTATTCCTTCTTTACTTTTGCTAGGTGTGCCGATGGTTTGTCAATTTTATTAATCCTTTCAAAGAACCAGCTTCTTGTCTTGTTTATTGTTTCAGTTTTCTATCTTATTTATTTCTGTTCTATATTATTTCTTTTCTTCTGGTTAACGTAGGCTTCCTTTGCTGCTCTGTGTCTCATTGTTGGAGCTGTTGTGTTAATGTGTTGATTTTGGTTCTTCCTTCTTTTTGGATGTGTGCATTTATTGCAATAAATTATCATCTCAGCACTGTTATGCCTCATAGTGACCCAGTATAGGGTTTCCAGGAGTAGCTGGTGGGTTTGAACTTCTGACCATATAGTTACCAATCCACTGCTTATCCTACAGCACCACACCAGGGCTTAGATGCCTAAGTTTTTTTTTATATTAACCTCAGAGACCCATAATTTTTTTAACAGAGTAGATTTATGTAAGAGAACTTTGTGATACAAAACCCAGTGCTTTTTTTTTTTTTCTGAGATGGGGTGTGTTTGTTTTTGTTTTTTTGTGTGTGTGTGGGTGGGTGGGTGGAGGGTGGTGGCCAAACTTTTAAAGTGGAGAAACATCCCTGCCTTATTCTTACCCTATTGTATGGCCCAGGACAGTATGCCAGCTGTGCTGCCTAGACAAGTGAGTTGTGGATATTTCCAAGTCAGAAGTGGTTTGGAATAGACCATACTGGCAGGGCCACAATTTAAATCATCCTACCTGGAATCAGGATGGATCAGGTTTCAAGAATTAGGCTATGCTGCCTTCTGTGGCATAGGCTGTGTTTACACCTGTGGACTCTGAAGTAGAACATTTGTTTCTGAAATTATGGGGCTGGATCTATAGTAACATTGCTGAGATATTGGTTATCAAGATAAAAAGACTGTTCAATTTTCTATCCAAGATGGCAGATTTGACACATGCCCATATCTCCTTATCTGCTTACGATCACCTAAAAATGAAAAAAAATGAAACTTTTTAACTTTCTAGAGATGATGAGGAAAACTCAGATGGAAATGCATACACGTGTGGATCAGAGAACATTTGGTTAGACTGCAGTACACAGAAAAACAAAACACAATGCAACCTCCTCCCCACTTCAAGTCTCAGTGACTTAGTGCAAAAATGCATTTCTCAGTAATAGCTTGTGTCCAACATGAGTTGGAAGAAGGCTCTGCACCTTGTGGTCACTCGTGGACTGATTATGATAGAAAGACTTCACCACTCTATTTGCAAACCATGCACTCATGCCTTTAAAGCTCCCACACGAAGTGACCACCAAACTTTACCTTAGTCATCAAACTAATATAATACTTTTGCTCCTTCACATTTTAAAGAGATCCTTTGCAGACTGAGAAAACATATATATATATATATATATATATATATATGTTCATATATATATATATGTTCATCAAGTGTTGTAAGTAAGAAGTTGCTTACTTCAGAATAGATTTTTTTATCTTACTAATCAATTTCAGAATAGATTTTTCAGAATAGATTTTTTTATCTTAATAATCAATTTGATAAAAACAAAAAGACAGCAGAAAAATATGTAAAAGTTATAAAAACAGTTATAACTGAACTACAACACTGCTACTAGAAAACAACAAGTAACCCAGTTAAAAAATGGGCACAGGACATGAACAGACACTTCACCAAAGAAAACATTTCGGAAGTTGGGGGTGGGGCTTGATGGCCGCTAGGGTAGAGGTGCAGTGAGGTTTGCCATCAGCAATACACAGAATACCAGGCAAAGCAGATTCCAGGTAGAACTCCAAAACTCAGAACTACATACATAGGAAAATTTAAAAGTTTTGAAGGCATATAGCTAGTGGAACTTGTAGCAAAAGTAAGAAATCACATACTTTTGAACCTGCCAGGCTTGGCGGCCTGGAGTGAACAACTAGGGCAAGACCAAAGGGCAAGACCAAGCAGGGGAGCAGACACACCATGGAAAAATGCTGTGGAAACCTTGGAGCAAAAGTGGACAATATACTTTGTTGGCTTTGCTTTGTTCTGATTTTCTTTTGTTTTTTTTGTATCTGTTCATTGGTCCCCCAGTGTTTGCTCACTTCCATTCTGGTGACTAGAGGGGGTGCCTGAGCAAGTGGACACCCCCCTCCAGCACCACTGGTGGGTTCTTCTGCCA
>NW_006413432.1:0-1767 GCF_000296735.1 Chrysochloris asiatica | reverse complement strand
AAGATTCATGTTGGACAACATGAAGAGGAATAACTTAAGAATTATCGGCATTCCAGAACAAGAAGAATCACACAAGCCCACAGAGGAAACAGTTGAATAACTGCTGGAAGGAAATTTCTCTAACATCCTGAAAAGTGAAAAGATAAACATTCAAGAAGCTCAACAAAACCCAGGAAGGATAGAACCCAAAAGAAAATCACTGAGACATGTCATAATTGAGCTTTACAAAATCAAAGATAAGGAGACACTCCTGAAAGCAGCTAGGGAAAACAGAAGTGTTACATAAAAAGGCAAGCAAGTCAGATTAAGCTCGGATCTCTAGGCAGAAACCGTGCAAGCAAGAAGGCAATGGGGAGACATATATAAAACCCTGAAAGAAAAAAAACCAAAACAAAACCTGTCAACCAAGAATCCTTTTCCAGCAAAGCTATCAATCAACTACGACGGTGTAATCAAAACATTCCAGGGTAAACAGAAGTTAAGGAATTTTCCCAAAGCCTACCCTGCTATGAAAAACATCCTAAAGGGAAATCTGTGGACTGAAAACAAACAAGAACAGACAACAACCAGAGATTGACATACGTGACAGCACCTCCCAGAACTAAATCGACAGAAGGAAGAGTAAAGAACAGAACAAACTCAGAGAATCTGTTAGGTCAGTCTATGATCAAAACAATTACAATGTAAAAGAATGTAAACACTTAGGAACAGAGATCCAGCTGGTGCCAAGGTCAGGTAGATTACAGGATAAAATAGTCTGCACTAAATGGAGGGAAAAGTTAATGGAGTATAAGGTAACCTCAAAGAAAATGAACATTTCACAACACACCAAGAAAATGAAAATCCAAGAAGAACACTGAAACATTAAAACTATAAGGAAACTCACAAGAAGGAACACAAAAAGTATGAACTCAGCAAAGGAACACACACAGAACAAAGCAAGCAGCAACACCATAAAAACAACAACAACAAAACATATGGTGGCAATTAAATCCATACCTATTGATAATAACACTGAATGTAAATGGATTAAATGCACCAGTTAGAGATGGAGGGTGGCAGAATGGATAAGAAAACAATATCCTTCAATATGTTGTCTGAGAGAGATACATCTCACACACAGAGACTTAAAAAAGATTGAAAGTCAAAGGATGGGAAAAAATATATCAAGCTAATTGCAATAAAAAATGAACAGGAGTTGCAGTACTAATCTCTGATAAAATAAACTTTTAAGGCAAAAACCAGCATAATAGATAAAGGTGGACATTATCTTATGATTAAAGGGACAATTGAGCAAGATGACATAACCATAACAAATATCTATACTCCCAATAATCTCTAAAATATGTAAAGCAAACTCTAATAGATTTGAAGAAAGAAATAGACAAAGCTACAATAATAGTGGATGATTTTAATACACTGCTTTCAAAAATGGATAGAACAACCAGAAAGAAACTTGACCAAAGACACAGAAGAACTAAACAACACAATCAGCCAACTGGACCTCATAGATGTGTACAGAGCATTCAACCCAACGACAGCACAATACATTTTCTTTTCCAGTGCCCATGAAACATTCTCCAGAATAGACCATGTTGTAGGCCACAAAACAAATCTCCATAAATTTACAAATATCAAAATACTTCTCAAACCACAATGCTATCAAATTAGAAATCAACAATAGGAAGATCAAGGAAATCAAGTCAAATACATGGAAACTGAATAACACCCTGCTGAAAAGTGACTGGGTAGTAGAAGAAATTAAAC
>NW_006413431.1:5488-6764 GCF_000296735.1 Chrysochloris asiatica | reverse complement strand
TCCTTTCCTAATTGTAAACCATTCGGTCTTCCCTTGTTCTGTTTGAACAACTGCCTCTTGTTCTATGTACAGGTTCCTTATAAGCACAATGAAATGTATACTCATTTAATTACTTGGAATACTCATAATTTTCAATGTTGCCCATAGCCATGATCTACACGATCGAAAACCTTTGTGTAGTCCATAAAGCACTGTTAAATGTCTTTCTGGTATCCACTACTCTCAGGCAAGATCCATCTGATATAAGCCATGATCCCTCATTCTACATTCTCTTCTGAATGTGGCTTTAACTTCTGGAAGTTCTCTGTGAGTGTATGGTTGCAGCCATTCTGTATTTCCTTTAGTAAAACTTTACTCACATGTGATGCCATTGATATTGTCGGATGATTTTCACATTCCTTTGGGTCACCTCTCTTTGGAATGGGCACAAATACTGACCTCTTCCAATCAGGTGGCAAGGTAGTTGTCTTCCAAATTTCTTTGCATAGCTGAGTGAGGGCCTCCAGTGCCACCTCACTTTCTTGAAAGATTTCAATTTATATTCCATTAATTCCCAGCACCTTGTTCTTCATCAATGCCTTCAATGAACCTTGGACTTATTGCTTCAGGATCATTAGCTTTTGATCATATGCTGCCTCAAGAAATGGTTGAGCATCAACTATTTATTTTTGGTACAGTGACTCTGTGCATTACTTCCATATTTTTTGATGCTTTCTGCATCATTCAATAATTTTCCCAGAGAATCCTTCAGTACTACAAGTCAAGGCTAGAATTTATTCTACAGTTCCCTCAGCTTGAGAAATACTAAGCATGCTCTTCCCTTTTGGTTTTCAATCTATCTCCAGGTTTTTGCACATTTTTCTATAATATTTGACTTTGTTTTCTCAACTTGACCTTGAAATTGTCTGTTGAACACTTTTATCTCCTCACTTCTTGCATTTTTTGGCATCTCTACACTGAAGAGCAAGTTTCAGAGTTTCTTCTGACATCCATTGCGGACTTGTTTCTTGTCTTCTTAATGATCTTTTACTTTCTTCATATATGATGTTCTTGATGCTACCATTCTGGTCTTTGGTCTTTTGTGTCTAATGCACCAAATCTGTTCTTCAGATGATCTCTAAGTTCAGGTGGGATATATTGAAATTCACTGTGAATTTGCATATGAGCAATTGATCATTCCACAATCTGCCCTTGGCCTTGTTTTGGCTAATGATATGGAGCTTTTCCACTGACTTTTTGCACAGATGTAGTTCATTTGATTTCTGTGTATTCTAGC